>NC_073693.1:107974136-107990136 GCF_029784155.1 Uranotaenia lowii | reverse complement strand
AATAATTGCATGAAATGTTTTTGCAAAGGCTTTATAAATCAATAAATTCTCTCGCAATGCAAAGCAGTTTTTTGAGATTTTTTATTTCCATCCTACTGTAACACAGCTTTCAAACAAGCATTCAAAAACGACATAATTAAAAAAAAAGAATTTTGAAAACAAAAATTTTATAAAACATTGAATATCTTTACTGGGGTACAAGTTACGTTTGTGCTTTGTTCACATGAAATTTAACGCGAGAATCAAGGAACATTTTTCATCCAAAATTATTTTTTAGAACTTTGAGAACATCTGTGACAATTTTTGAATGAAAAATTTTGTTTTTCCGTACAAATTTCCATACTAAATTAAAACTCGTTGCGCTAATTCAGGACTGGATGGATCGCTTCCAAAATTTTTATTGCTATTTCTGGCAGCAAAAACAACCAAAAAAATTTATGGGAGGTGTAAAAATTTAAGATTTTGAAATTTCCATACAAAGCTTGCAGCGGTCTAGTGGCAGGTGTGTGTGGGTATTGAAGGCCAGGCAGGTTCGTGCGAAGCACGCGACCAGCTAGAAATAATATTAATACCAAAAATTCAAAATAAATTTGAAAATTGATTTCTAGAACCTTTTTTATACTCATAACCAAGGTTGCCGAAATCAAAGAAAAATCTATAATTTCTCAGAATTTTGAGCCAATTTTCGTCACAGAATCTGTTTCACAGAACACAGAATTCTAGAAATATTCACAGATTTCACAGAATTTTAAAATGTTGAACGTTTTTTTCAAAATGCATTTTTTTAGTCACCAGAAATTTTCGGTTATTATCTTTAAAAGGAAAGAATATGATAAAATTGATAATACAAATAGATTTTTCTTAAGTAAAATGTAAAAAAGACGCAATTTGACAAATCTTGTCAATGCAATGCAATGAATGCAATGAATTAATGGTAAAAGCATCACAGAAAATCGTCACAGAATTTTTGGGTAAAATCACAGAAAGTCAGAAGTTTATTTTTCGTCAAAACACAGAATTTCTTTCGGCAACCTTGCTCATAACCATCACACAAACTCGCAAAATGATAAAATTTTACTTAAATTTTCGTTTTTTTTTTCGAAACACCAGAAAACGATTTCTTCAAAAATTAATTAGTTCGACTCTAAAATGCGATTAATTGATTTGAAAATTAAATAAAAATTTGTCTAACCATAAAATTGGGTAAATTTATTTTAAAAATCAAATCAAATGTATAACATTTCTCGGCCTTATCAGTAAGAGTAGTGCTCTTTTTGTAATTTATTTATTTATTTAATTATGAAAATATTTTTTTTCCATGAGGAACTTATTGAGGACATGTGATTCAGATGCTTCTTACCAAATTTTACTCGCTCATTTTCAATATCTGTTCATTTCTTAAAACTTTCTATCCGCCTATAATTTTCATAATCTTGTAATTTTCCTACTAAATCAACGTAACTTTTACCGGTAGGGCTGATAAATTAAATAAAAAACATAATCAAGGTGACTTTAAAAATTGATCTATAATATTAAGATAGAAAAGATATGTTTTTGACATTAAAGATTTTAAGATGTCCTTTTTTAGAAAACTTCTGACAATTTCCAAAACTTATTTATAGCATTTAATTGACAACTCAAGAGACAGCATTTTGATGCCTTTGTTCTAATGATTGATTTAGTAGATATTGGTGTCCTGAACTCGAATATTTTGTAAGATTTTGTCTATCACCTCTCGTTTTGATGATATGGAAATTATAAGTTCAAAAATGGATCAGTTTTAAATGAAATCAATTATACTTTACTCAATCGAGGAATACTATTTTGGTCATGATGATGATGAAGATTGATTCAAAAAAATCGAATTCAACAGTTTTTGAAAATTTGAAATGACAAGTATTTCACGACTGAAGAAAATTTTTAAAAACAAAAGTTTTATTTCGTTAAATAAACTTGTTGAAACTTGCTAAACGATTTGATTTTTGCTTTTTTAAATATCTGAAATTCAAAAAGAATTTGAAAAAATAAACAAATAGAAAATTCCTCAATCTTTTCCGCAGTCAAAATTTCTTGTGGTCTTGTGGAAAAATAATAAGAATCTTGATTTCAAAAATATTTTTTAATATTTTAAAGTTTGTTAGAAAAAATCAGAATTTTTATTAATAATTTTCAACCAATTTTAAAAACTTTAACAAAATAATAAGAAATAAACTCTTCGATTCATTTTACCTTAGGAAAATGTAAATTGTTTGGCCGTAAGTAATTTATCAAAATCCATTTGAATTTAGAATTAAGGATTTTGAGAAACAAGAAACACAAAATAAAATCGATGAAAATGGTTTTTCAAAGAATATTTCATATCCACATGAAACTTGTAAATTCATGCTTGTCCAACACCTCGCAAACAGAACAGAGCAGAGAACGAATTACACTTTTATCATTTCGGTTTCCGAGTGCACTGCTCAGCCGATCAACGTTCACTTATCTTTTTGCCGAGTGCGCCCGATTGCGGTTGCTCTGACGGTTGGGTGGACGTCGCACAGTGGGCCAGGAACCACACTTTTGCGGTCAAAATTGACTGCAGGCCAGAGGCTTCGTTGTAGCTCATCGGTATCTTCAACAAAGTTACTCGACTATATTTGCGCTATCTATTGATGGATTTGAACCAGTTCTATTTTTCTCCGAAAGGTGGCGCCAAAATCTAACTTTTTACAGAAGCCAGATACAGGCATGGTTTCTTCTACAAAGTTGTTTATTATATCTTAAACATCAACTTTGTAGAACATTGTTAAGCTCTATGTTGTGAACTTACCTTGCAAAAATAACAATTTAAGAAAACCTTGCAAAAAATGGTTTTTTGCACCTATTTTTGTTTTTAGCTATACAATACCTCAAATTTCCACAGTATTCGATTGAAATAGACTCAAATGAGATATTCTAGTGTAAAACTTTTTCGTTTCGCTGATTTTTTCTGTCAAAATCGCAAAAAATAGGTTAAAATTATACATTTTTCAAATTGCAATAACTTGCTTGCGAGCAGTTTGGCGCGCCTCATTTTTTGAGAACTGACAGTTGTGATTATGATCTAAATGCATGTAAAAAATGTCGGTGGGTTCTCGTGGGTTCCTTGCCAAATGATTTAATAAAGTTGGTTAATTTTCAATACAAATTCACACATTTTAAGATTGTTTTCAAAGAAAACATCCGCATTTCTCGTAGAAAAGTCGAATTTTCGTCGTTTTATTATTGCTTTAGTCCATCACGATGCTTAATTAAGCGATTAAGCACATTTGGTCAAATTTATTAAAATATTAAAAATAATTTAAAACTTTTTTTTTAATTAGTTTGAAAATTTTTATTTTTACAAATTTGATTAAAAGTGCTAAAACTGTGCTGAATTATTTATTCAAGCTAGGGCTTGTGATATAGCTCAGTTGGCAAGTCTGTTGTCTCCTGAGCCGATGTCCGCGAGTTCGAGCCCAAGAGTAAACATCGAACACAGTTGCACCGGATAAGTTTTTCAATAACGATCCGCCAACTGTAACGTTGATAAAGTCGCGAATGCCGTAACGATGGTAAAACGACTATAATCAAAAAAAAAAAAAAAATTTATTCAAGCATTGATTCAACAAGCAATAGATTCATCTAATAACTGAACGACGAAAATTCGACTTTTCTACGAGAAATGCGGAAGTTTTCTTTGAAAAATTTCTTTTAATATTTGAATTTGTATAGAAAATTAACCAACTTTATTAAATCATTTGGCAAGGAACCCACGAGAACCCACCGACATTTTTTACATGCATTTAGATCATAATCACAACTTTCAGTTCTCAAAAAATGAGGTGCGCCAAACTGCTCGCAAGCAAGTTATTGCAATTTGAAAAATGTATAATTTTAACCTATTTTTTGCGATTTTGACAGAAAAAATCTGCGAAACAAAAAAGTTTTACACTAGAATATCTCATTTGAGTCTATTCCAATCGAATACTGTGAAAATTTGAGGTATTGTATAGCTAAAAACAAAAATAGGTGCAAAAAACCATTTTTTGCAAGGTTTTCTTAAATTGCAATTTTTGCAAGGTAAGTTCACAACATAGAGCTTAACAGTGTTCTACAAAGTTGATGTTTAAGATATAATAAACAACTTTGTACAAGAAACCATGTCTGTATCTTGCTTCTGTAAAAAGTTAGATTTTGGCGCCACCTTGCGGAGAAAAATAGAACTAGTTCAAATCCATCAATAGATAGCGCAAATATAGTCGAGTAACTTTGTTGAAGATACCGATGAGCTACAACGAAGCCTCTGGCCTGCAGTCAATTTTGACCGCAAAAGTGTGGTTCCTGGCCCACTGTGCGTCGCTCGCTCTACAGAAAAGAGAAGGAGCTGGCTAGAAAATTGTGCTCTAGCGACGCTGCTGAGTAGCTCAGTGTATCAAGCCAGAAAGATTTCAATGCAGTAATGTTTCTTCAAAAAAGCCGTAATGCAGTGCGGAACAGTGCATCAGTTGAAGAGGTCCAATGTAGGTTTATGTATGAACTATTTTTGTACGTAGCCGGGCCGTTCACTTCCTGGCAAATTACTTCAAGCTGTCCTCTCAACACACTTGAAATGATCATCGATTTTCAAAGCTGTCCTCTCAACTCGCTTTTTCTTCAAACATGTCAAGCTGTCCTCTCAACCCACTTGAAATGCTAATCGATTTTCAAAGCTGTCCTCTCAAAACACTTTTTTCTTCAACAACTTCAAGCTGTCCTCTCAAAACGCTTTTTCTTTAATCACTTCAAGCTGTCCTCTCAACACACTTGTAATGATAATCGATTTTCAGAGCCGTTCTCTCAATTCGCTTTTTCTTCAAAAATGTCAAGCTGTCCTCTCAATGCGCTTGAAATCCAAATCGATTATCAAAGCTGTCCCCTCAAAACGCTTTTTTCTTCAATCACTTCAAGCTGTCCTCTCACCAGATAGGAAATTATAATCTTAATGATAATACTCAAAACTCGCTTTTTAACTTATTTTATATTTCAATATTTTTCGGTTTACCTAACCAAAAATGGGTAACACAGCAAGCCATCAAATTTTATGCGCTCATCGGATAAATTATTTTGAGCGTGTGCCCTTTCCAATTCATGGTTCGTTTTTTTTCTATTTAAAATCTTATTTTCTACAAGCCGTGATTATCTAATTTAAAAGAATACCTGCCACCGTAGCCAAATGTGCAATTTGGATCTCTATTTCACTCAGATCAGAGCCAAGGTTGCCGAAAAAATTTCTGTGTTTTGACGAAAAAAAAAATCTGAAATTCTGTGATTTTACTCAAAAATTGTGTGATGGTTTTTTGTGACGCTTTTTCCTTATGTTTAATTGAATATTCTTAAAAAAATAGAGACATTCTTACATTTTACTTAAGCAAAATTAACTTTACTAATCTTTTCTTATGTTTCCTATCTAAACAAAGAAATCCGACATTTATATTGACAACCAAATGGAAGTTTTGGAAACACGTACAAAATTTAAAAAAATTTGTGAAACCTGTGAATATTCCCAAAATTCTGTATTCTGTGACGCTTATTCTGTGATGGAAATTGGCTCAAAATTCTATGATATTACTGATTTTTCTGTGATTTCAGCAACCTTGATCAGGGCTCGGGAAGCTATTCAGGATCTTATACCGAATGAGTTTTCCGGGGAAAATGTTCGCGTTCCACGGTTAGACTAACGACTGACTGCCCGCTTGACGCGGAACGCCGTGCTTGCTGACTTGGTAGGGTAACGGACTTATTTTGGACCAGGAGACCTATTTTGGACCACCTTATCTAGCTCTCTTATGAAGCATCTAATAATGAAATAAATTAGTACACAACATTAGGTGCAAAGGCTTCAACTATATCTGCTAAAAAATTCCATGATATGTTGCTTTATAAGAGAGATAGACAAAGTGGTCCAAAATAGGTCTTCTGGTCCAAAATAAGTCCGTAACCCTATTACCCATTCACACAGCATGGGATGGTATTTGGGACGAGAAATGTTCAAATGTTTTTTTGAGACCCCTCCCTCATCCTAATGGGAAAATAGGAGAGAAGGACGGGGGCTTCCATCCATTTTTGTATAACTGAAGAACAAATCGAGCAAAATTGGCATGAGATGGTATTTCAGTGCGAGAAATATTTCTATGATTATTTGAGTCCCCTCCCTTCTTCCATTTGAAAGGTAAAAAGGAAGAACCGAGGATCCCATACGATTTTTATTGCTTAACTCGAGAACAATTAGGGCAAATGGAACCAAATTTTTCATTGAAGGATATTTAAAAAAAAACGATTTTTACTGATATATGGTATCATCACTGACCATACTGACTGAACACTTCATCTCGATTTCGTATGTTGAATAATTTTTTCAGCAGTACGTAATATTGATTCCAGAGTGCGCATCGATCGCTATTGATGAAAGGCTATCCCAATTGGAAAGTGCCATCCAACTTTCAAGGAAAAATAAAAAATTAACGATTCAATTTTTTACAGGGAATTTTTTGTCAAATTTTGCAAGGGTCGCAATACCAACGATAGATGGAAAAAATAGACATAAAATGATCGTATTTTTGTTTTAACCGTCATGTGAATGTGATCAGCGGTACCACTCCCTCCTTCCAGTGCACAGTGCACAGTGGTCCAGAAATGAAATTTAGCGGGAAACAATTATTTGCGCTCTCGCCTTAGCTTTAAGACATTTGGTGTCAAAGACAAAGTTGTACAACATTACAAGGCGCTACTTTTGAATGAAACATTTTTAGGGTGGTTCATAAAACTCCTTAGATACGAAAATTATTTTTTTACTGTTATGAGATAGTGCTGTATTATGTTCAGCAATTATGCAGAACAACAAAATTGATGAAACTTTGTTGAAGATTTTGAATGTCTATCTATTAACGTTTAGGTTTTATGATGATTTTTCGTGTACAAGTTAGGGTGGTCCAACAAAAACAAGTTTTTTTGTTATAACTTTGTTGGGTATCAACTTATCAAAATTATACGTTCGGCAAGTATTTAGAAAATCATTATGCGCATCTTTTGTATCAAACAGATTTTGATTCGGAGTTATCATGAATTTTGTGTTCAAAAAGGGCCGTTTTGTATAAGCCATAACTTCAAATGGAGCAAACCAAAAAATTCAAACTTTGATTTGTTTGAAAGATCATGTTAAAATCTACATTATATCAAAAAACTGGAGAGGTGTTTTTTGTTTAAAGCTTTTAATTTACATTTTAACATGACCAAAATTGCCATTTTTCATATAACGTTTCTATATTATTTTTGACTACTTTTGGCTGCGTGAGGAATAACCGTACACATCGTAGCATTTATATCATCATTATAGTTAACAGATCTGAACAACTTTTTTAAAAGCGAATAAAAAGTTTATTTTAAGAAATTAATTAAAAATTCATGGAAAACAAAAAAACACTTATTGCTAGAATGTAATGAAACTAATGAAAAAAAAAACGCGTTAGGGGTCACAGATCAAATGACGGCTGCATTCAGGAAGGCAGATTTTTGAATATTTCATACATTTCCTGTTGGATAGTGAGATGTACGGATCTGATGTCAGGAGGAGTCTTTTGAAAACATCCTCCAGACTAACCACACGATCGAACTTTCTGGAGTGGTTTTCTCGAAATCTCCGTTAACTTTTGTTTCTTGTTTCACCAGCTTCTTCCGAATACATGCCAATTGGTAAAATATGATGTTTTATGACTGCTGCTCCATGCACTAACAATTTGTGTACTGTTGGAGAAACGGGATACCAGCTATATAAATTATTATACAGCACCCGAGTTTCTTCAGCATACCCTTCAAACGACTCTATGTTGATTACCGAGCTACTGTTGATGATGGTTAAAATCAAGTAAAACTTTTCCAAAAGCTGAACATTTAGTCCCGTAATTTGTGACACTTCAATCCGTTTTTCGAAGAGTTTCCTGGCAATATTTCCTGTATTGGAATTCCCACCTGTGACCCTAGGCTCATCAATACATAGGTTTAGTTGTTCTTTTAGGATTTTTCGAAGACTTTGACGCCGTTCATTCACTTCTATAATGGTTTTCCTGACTCTCCAAGTGGGTTTGTCCATACAAAGACGATCTGCGATTTTCATAAACATTTCCATCGTTCGTATGCGTGCGTGCAACGGTGACAATCCGAATTTATAATTTTCGGGCTCATCGAGATCTTGCGAATTGCCGGGTAAATTCAAATCCTTTCCCGATCGGAGGCAAATATAACACGCTTGTGAACTTGTGCGAGTCAAATCGTTGACAACTTTTGTGTCAATCGTGGTAAAATACATTTGTGATTGTACCGAAGTCTGATTGATCACCGTCGGAATCAAAGAATGTATTTCTTTCTCAATTTCGCCTACGACGAATCTTGTGAGATCTGCACTTTCCTTTGCAAAAATAAGCCTAATAGGTCTGCACAAACTCACTGAGGATGGACAATCGTTACTCCAGATAACGTTTTGTATCCCATCAGATTTATCTACGAGACGTAACGGAACAAGAGACACCGCGAAAATGTGTGAATCGCTATATTCACGCATGTCTCCTTCATCATCTTCGTCAATGAATGATTGATTAAACCTATATTGAAATAATATGAAAATCAAAAGATAAAGGTTTGTTCAAAATAAATTTATACCTGCTGTGGTTTGAGCTACCATCTGCTCCCCATTTGAAAATCAGTTGAAGCTTTTTTTCCGGAAATGTAGAATCATATTGCAAATATTTCAACAACCTTTCCACAGTATGATCCACCAAATCTTGAAGCTTTACTTTAGCTTCAGACGGCTTCACAAATATACCTGGTTAAAATATATTTCAAAATAAATAAAAGTATGTACATTTACAAAAAAAAAGTGTTACCTGAAGGATAGCAAAGCTTCTTTGCTTCAAGCACGTGATTGTAAGCCGGAAACAAATCAACACCTTCATTAAGGCTTGTCATACGAGTATCCACGTATTGAGCTTTACTCAAATTGTTTCTACAGATGTAACCAATAGCTTTTTCTACAGACATTGGTGTAACATTTGATCTCCTGCGCTCGGTAGGTTCGGAAATAGTCCACTAACTGGATTGGCGGAAATAGTTTCGACAGCTTTTCCTGCTAGACGATGTCCTTCAGCCCTCATACATGATGCCGTAAGAAACCCCAGCTCTTCCGTCGTAAGGTTTGATTGCAACTCTCTAACTTTTTTCAGTTTAGTTTTTCGGCAGCTTTCGGAGAAGTTTTGCGATGTTCTTCCTTGTTTTATAGCTAACGGAAAGTGAATTTGAGCAAGAAGCCAGTCCGCATTCAGCTTTTCAAATCGACTTCGGTTACGATTACTTTTCACCCAGAGTATCGAACATTTCAACTTCTCAATACTCAATTTCTTTTTCAATGTTAATTTCGAAAGCTTCGGATCCATTTTTAACAGAACTTCAACCACATCTTTTTCACTAGATCCCTTCAGCCAGTGAACGACTATAACTTTCCTTTGAACGTTCATCACGAATAATCGAAACTCTTGAACTGAAAACTATGTGGCTTACTTAGTTTTGATCAAAATGATCACCGGAGAAACCAAAACTGGCATTCACAGTCAAAAGGACATAAGCGAATAATAACTCCTTCTAAGAAAAATACAATTCAAGAGAAAAGTGATTTATTTTGTTATATGAAAAATGGCAATTTTGGTCATGTTAAAATGTAAATAAAAAGCTTTAAACAAAAAACACCTCTCCAGTTTTTTGATATAATGTAGATTTTAACATGATCTTTCAAACAAACCAAAGTTTGAATTTTTTGGTTTGCTCCATTTGAAGTTATGGCTCATACAAAACGGCCCTTTTTGAACACAAAATTCATGATAACTCCGAATCAAAATCTGTTTGATACAAAAGATGCGCATAATGATTTTCTAAATACTTGCCGAACATATAATTTTGATAAATTGATACCCAACAAAGTTATAACAAAAAAAACCTGTTTTTGTTGGACCATCCTAACTTGTACACGAAAAATCATCATAAAACCTAAACGTTAATAGATAGACATTCAAAATCTTCAACAAAGTTTCATCAATTTTGTTGTTCTGCATAATTGCTGAACATAATACAGCACTATCTCATAACAGTAAAAAAATAATTTTCGTATCTAAGGAGTTTTATGAACCACCTTAAAAATGTTTCATTCAAAAGTAGCGCCTTGTAATGTTGTACAACTTTGTCTTTGACACCAAATGTCTTAAGGCTAAGGCGAGAGCGCAAATAATTGTTTCCCGCTAAATTTCATTTCTGGACCACTGCACTGTGCAGTGGTGCAGAACATCAATCTAGCTGTATGAAAATAATAGCGCCCAGGGATGAAGAGATAGACATTTGATGTCTTGAGCAATATTGTTCAGTTTTATATGGAGCATATTCCAATATCAAAATTTTTGCCGAGGGGTCCACCGATAGCGAGATAAAAATGCTAACTTTTTTGTTCTTCAAATTAGGGCTTTGATGTCTTGGACAAAGTTGTTTATCTGGTCAAAATACATAATTTTGTTCAATATGTCAAAGTCCTATCACATCACCCTCAGGAGTTACAATCAATGTAAAAAAAATCTCTTAAAAATCAGTTTTTTAATCCTGACACGTTGTAGATTGGATAAAATGGTTCGCTGTCTTTGAAACAAAGTTGTAACAAGCCACGATCTACAATTGTCTCATACATTATGATGGGTTTAGAAGTTGCCGAAGCCCTATAAAAAGCATTTAGTGTATTTTATTGGCAATTTTTGAAGGCTCGTCCATCGAAAAGTGCACATTTTCGCAACACCCCTTTTTTGTAATTATTTTTGATGATAAGCCGAACCATTTCCATTTGAAATAAGCCTGGAAATCGGTGAAAATAGTGGAGATTTGAATGATTGAAAATACACTTTTTATATGAAAATTACCTATTTTACTTATAGAAAAAAACGGTGATATCATTTAATTCATTAATAAAGTGTTGCAGTTTTCTTTTATATATTTTGTTTCATTAAAAGACATTCAAATTCGATTTTTCAAATCATTTGGACTCAAAAAAAAATATGGAACTAACCTGTTAAACTTGGTAGAGCACTAAACTGAACCGGTTGAAGCGGTTATATTGTACTGGCAAAACCGGTTCTATTTTTCATTTATATGATATCAAATACAAATTTAGTGCTCTACCAAGTTTAATAAATTAGTTCCATTTTTTTTAGTTTAAATGATTTGAAAAATCAAACTTAAATGTCTTTTAATACAACAAAATATATAAAAGAAAACTGCAACACTTTATTATTGAATTAAATGATATCAACGTTTTTTTCCATAAGTAAAATAAGTAATGCCCCGGAGAGGCGCAAGATGTGGGTTCAAGTCTCACCGGGAGACAAGGCGAATTTTTTTTCGCATGTTTTTCAAAATCGATTTTCTCTTATCTAGTCCCTGAAATTTCATCTAAGTTGGATTCATTTCTCTACAAAAAAAAAAGTTTCGCTGACTGAATGTTTGAGTCAAGACCCATCTCTGGGTCGCAACTTAAAAAAAAAAAGTAATTTTCATATAAAAAGAGTATTTTCAATCATTCAAATCTCTATTATTTCCACCGATTTCCAGGCTTATTTCAAATGGAAATGGTTCCGCTTATCATCAAAAATGATCAAAAAAAGGGGGTGTTGCGAAAATGTGCAATTTTTGATGGACAAGCCTTCGAAAATTGCCAATAAAATACACTAAATGCTTTCTATAGGGCTTCAGCAACATCTAAACCCATCATAATGTATGAGACAATTGTAGATCGTGGCTTGTTACAACTTTGTTTCAAAGACAGCGAACCATTTTATCCAATCTACAACGTGTCAGGTTCAAAAAACTGTTTTTTAAGAGATTTTTTTTACTTTGACAGTAACTCCTGAGGGTGATGTGATAGGACTTTGACATATTGAACAAAATTATGTGTTTAGAATAGATAAACAACTTTGTCGAAGACATCAAAGTCCTAATTTGAAGAACAAAAAAGTTAGCATTTTTATCTCGCTATCGGTGGACCCCTCGGCAAAAATTTTGATATTGGAATATGCTCCATATAAAACTGAACAATATTGCTCAAGACATCAAATGTCTATCTCTTCATCCCTGGGCGCTATTAATTTCGTACAGCTAGATTGATGTTCTGCACCACTGTGCAGTGGAGAGATTGGAAAGGAAAAGGGACGCCTTCACAATTCGTGACATAAATAATCAACCAAATGGAACCAAATTTAAAAAGCAAGAGCACGTGATACGAGAAATAGTTATATGATTATTTGAAACCTCTCCATTCTTCAATTGGGGATATGGGAAGCGATGATACAACTCCTCGCATAACTCGAGAACTTATCTAAAAATAGAATCTAAGTTTACATAGAAAAGGATTATAGCACGAGAAATGATTTTTTTTTTTTTCAAAGCACCACCCTTCTTCCAATGATTACGATGGTGGGAGGGTCCTAATACAATTTTGAAGCATAACTTAAAAAATCATAAAGCAAATGGAATCAAATTTGGCATGGGAAGGTGTTTTGATTTGAGATATGTTTCTAGGATTGTTATAAAACCTTCTTTCTTCCATTGGGGATAAAGAATGGAATAAGGGAGGCTCCTATACAATTGTTTGCCTAACTCGTGAACTTATCTTCGAAATGGAACCAAATTTCACTTGGGAAATGATAAGGGCTCGAGAAATGGTTCTATTATTATTTGGGGCACTACCCTTTTACCAATGCGAAAATAGGAAATGGGGAGGGGCCCAAATAATTTTTTTTGGCATAACTTGAGAATAAATCAAGCGAATAGAATATAATTTGGCATTGAAAAGTACGAGATATTTTTCTATGATTGATATAAACCCTTCCCTTCAATTTTAATGTATCGCTCAAAAACTGATCAACTAATCAAACCAAATTTGATATGAGAAGGTTTTTGGATGGTTAATGGAAAGAGGAAAGGGGGGGGGGGGAGGCTCCCATATAACTTTTTTCGACATAGATGGAGCTTATATCATTCGTTTGCGTACGAATATATTGAGATCCTCCCTTTTTTTCAGGGCGGAGACGGAACGGACATAAGTTTTTTTTTCAAATTTTATTTGGCATAACTCGAAAACTTATCTAACAGATGGAACAAATGAGGTATGTGACGTTATTTAAATACAAACAATGTTTTTATGGTAATTCGTGAGCGCTCCCCGTTTAAGAAGACGAACAAGGTGGAAAATTCATACCAATTGAACATACCTTTTGGTATTATAAAAAATCTAATAATTCTTAAGAAACAGAAAAAAATTCAGATCTTGAAAAACAAATTTATAACCAAGTTTCACTAAATAAGGTAAAGGGATCATGGTATTGTAATTCGAAAATCTAGCTTGGGTTCTCCCTAGGAAATGTTGGAATTGAGTTAAAATGATGCCAACAAAAAAAATCAAAATTAAAACCATTTTTTTTTTTTTCAAAATTCATTAATTTTTTGATGGTGTAGCGAAGCACACCGGGCCAGCTAAAAGAAACATAAAAACCTATTTTCATTCGTTTTTTTCATCGCACATGTTTGTTGGACAAAATGCCTTATCAAAACCATGATGAATCTAGAATGGTGGTCTCACATGCACAATCGCACGTCCAACCATATTGAAAAAAGTTTTGACAGCTGGCCGAAGTGTTTACGAAAAAGGGGGTCCAGGGATGCCAGGTGTTTGAGATACAAAATCAAAGAAAAAAAGTCTGTCATGTCGTAGACCAAAGATCAAATGATAGAATCAAATTGGGTTTAGTTTATATCCTTAATTACAATACACTCAGCCCTTTTCGGATGCTCCGAAATAGTTGTGATTAACCGTGATAATAGGATCATTTAAGGTTGCACCAAACAACCATAATACTCAACCGGATGTTGTTTGTCCGATCGATAGCATCAAGGTCGGACTCAGGGTGTCGAGGCAACATCATGCGCTAGGACACTGCCACCGCTAACGCCGCCTGCTCCACCATCCTTCAGCTCATCGGTTCCCTTGTTCAAAAGAGCCGAAAACCCCATCTGGTTTTCCCAAATGATACCCATCTGATCCGGATTACTCGATTGGATCTTCTGGATCAGCGATGGCAACAGACGGGGGACCTCCTGAAGCAACTGTTTCCTCTCAATGAAGATCAAATGTTCCTGCAGGATGGAATGTCATACCTCACCATGTCACCATCCGATTCGATGACTTTCTGCTGCTTCCAGACAGCTCTTGGAACAAAATAGTGTTGAATAAGCATAAATCTGTTATAAATAATGAATCATTAATGTTCCTCACTGCTACCGACAAAACTGGCACCGTCGTCTGTTGGTTCAACGTTTTCCAGCTTTGCTTACCATCCCGGAACTCAGCCGGAAGAATTTTTTCGCTCCTATGGATTATATTTGCAAAAATCATGGCGAAATCTTTATCTGAGCAATATATTAATGATTGGTAAAACTCCATGTTTTACAAAAATCAGAGCCCCTGGCATCCCAGCCAGCCAGCAGCCAAGCCAACAGCCAGCTGTCAAATTTTGGCTGCGTTTCGCCCCCACCACCGCATCCAACCCTTGTCTACTTTTTGCCAAACTGAGACCATCATATCTAGATTCCATCATGATCAAAACTTCGAAGCAAAATGTAGGGCAACCAGTACATTCTTGCCAGAATCAATACGTAATTCCTTTCACTGATAAGCAAAAGCTTTGATGATGTCAATAAAAAGTTGATATGGGACCGAAATTATCTACTCTCTCTGGGAAGATATTTATTTATCGAAGAAATTGTACAAGCTTTAGAGGTTTTTATACAGAATAAAAAAAAAACTGGCTCCATAATCACTTTATCTCGTCTCGTCAAGATCTTTTGAAGCGAATATTGGTAAAATGCTTCGACTTAATCTGAAACGTGTGTATCTTACACCCCTTTTTTGCACCAAAGATGACTTGAATTGAAGAAAACTTCGGTACCGATGTGATTTGCAAATCGACAAACAAGGCGAACCAACGTTTTTTTTTCTTTTTAAAATTTTTGCTTTCAGGCCGTTTCTTTTTCTGCTGGTGGGTTGAACATGTTGTTCGATTTAATCTGACATATCTTAAGTGCCTTGTAATACTCATGCAATAGACCCAAAATGGCATTTCATTTCTGTCAATTCAAAACCAGCAAAATGCTGGGTTAAGTTTAAAGTAAACTACAGATGTAATGTTAAACATAAGCGAAACCAATCCATCCCTTTCAAGGTAGTTAGGAAATTAATTGTCGTTTTTTTGTTCTCCTATTACAGAACCCACGACTCATTATTATTTTAATTGTGTGCGGCTTTAGCACGAGATCCTTGGCGCGAGCTGGGGTTAAGCAGAAGCGGCTCCTGTACGACCTTTCCGATCCCTTTCTTACGGTAACTGAACCAACTCCCTACTATCACTCCACCACCTTCCTCCCATCTGGGCCCATCTACTCTGCCCACGCCCCTATCCTAGATCATCATGTAATCAAACCACTCCCAACTTCCATTCCCACTTTCCTTTCCGCAAAGCCATCTTCCCTAGATTCTATCTACAAAAGCAACTTCTTTGAGTATTCCAACTACGGCTCACCTTTCCACTTCATCGGAGGAAACCACCTGGGATATCACGATACCGATACCTACATCGCTGATGGGAGAATCCTGAAACAATACTCGGTCACGGAACACCATCCGGAAGAGATTGAGCGGAATCGGTTGCTGCAGACCAACATCTATCATCCCAGGACGACGGCCACGGCCCCGACATATTTCCCCAGCAAATATCAGCCCTTCTACAATACCTTCCTCCAGCAGCCGACGACGACGGCCACTTTCCCCCCGGTGATTGGTTACAATCCACGGCTGCACCAGAACCTATCGCCAGTTCTCACCAAAAAC
>NC_073693.1:107948636-107973636 GCF_029784155.1 Uranotaenia lowii | reverse complement strand
AAAAAACTTTTCAGAATCTTCATACAACTTTGATCGGTCCCTCCGGAACTCTGAGGAGTTCCCTCAGGAACTCTGCAGAAACTGTCCTTTAAAAAAATTTCAGAGTTTCGTCAGAACTGTGCTGATTTTCCTAAAAAATTCTTCACAGCGTCGTCAGACATTCTTAATATTCCCTTCAGGAATATTCCACAGCTCCCTCAGGAGCTCTCTACAGCATCTCCAGAAGCTTCTGAGTTTCCTCAAACTCTTCAAAGACTCGTCAGTAAAGTCTCTTGGATATCAATATGACATTATTGAAAGTCTAATGGCTTGTAACTTGATTTGATGCATTTTAATAAAAAAAAATCTTCGGAGACCCTTAATGAATTCTTGAAATTTTTAATTTTAAATTATTATTTTTTTATAGACGCTCCCTGAAAGCCCAGAAAATTCACTTCGTTTCCAAGAACGCTAAAATTAGAAGCTATACGTTGCACATAGAGATATATTTTTTCTGAATTTTTTAAGATTATTACCACAAAAATGTTAAAAAGTGGTATGAAAACCGTACTGTTCAATCGATGAACCGTCAAAATTGTTTAAGTCTTACCAGATAAATTTTGAAAAGAGAATTAAAAATTCCATTTCATTTTACACATTTTCGGATCTTAAGATGTTTGAAAATGAATTACAGAAATTTTGACGAATTTTCAAAGGTAGCTGTTTTTCCAACTGTTTGTCAATTTGCAATTTCTCTGATTTTCTTACACTTAAATTCAACTTTGCTCTGGATTTTGAGTATATTCACATAAAATTAACCAAACAACCTATGATGTTATGAAGAATTTAAAGTTGAAATCTCGTACAATTTAAGTAGAAGAAAATGACGGCGCGTATGCATCGCCAGTTAAATACATATTGGCCGAAAGAAAAACGGAAACAATTATGACGACACTAATCGTCACACGACAGAAACTGCAATCAATGACAGAAAAAACTGCCTACCTACACCCAGCAGCTGTTTGCAATTATTTCAACGTGGGGGCAGTGTAGAGTCGTGGTGCGGTATATTGACATTTTTTTTTGCCTGTTTCTGTTATTGTGCCTGTTTTATTTTTTTCATTCTTCCACCATCATTGGTAGGTTTTTGTTTTCTTTAGACTAGAATTTCTGTCAACTTATATAGCTACGAGTGTCATCAGTTTTCATTCTCGTCATCATCGGGTGCAAAATAAATATCACCATCCATACATTCAGGTAGCAACGTGCGTCGTTTTATGTTTGAATTATTTTTCGTTTTTTCCTGCTCCCGGTTTCCCAATGGAATGTTCCCGCCAGCCGATTTGAGTAGCTGCCAATCGATTGACGTATTAATGAACCGTTTTTCCATTTCCTCCCCTTCAAACGGTTTGTTTGTAATCTGGATTGTTGTTATGCAGTTGATATTTAAATAACGGCATAAAAGGTCCCGAGCAATTAGCGCCGGTCAATATTTTTCTTGGGGCTGTTATTGCTAGAGAGTGGTTTTAATGGACGCTTTATCTCCCATTTAAAACGAGCAAATGTTTATGATTTAAAAGCTTTTTCTGATTTAGTCTGTCAATTCGATAGAAGTTTAATTAATCATTATGATTATTTGGAATTTTATCGCACTTTGGGAAACCCTTCTGCCCATTGATTGAAGAAACTTTCAAAAAATTATTCACGAGAAAGGATAAAACATCTACAAGAAGCAGTATTGTGATACGTGAAAGCTTCCAGCAATTCCAAGCTGCTTGAAACACGAAGAAAATGAAGTGAGGGGTGAAGGGTGGAACAAATAATGACTGAACAATGTAAAATATTTAAAGAAATAACTGAAACGTGCTAGTTTGCAAACAACGTGAGTGAAATGATTCATGCCGGGACACGCTAAGAAGCAGTGAGAAATCGAGCTCTTTTCTTCCCCACTTAGCAGTTTGCCTCCCATTGAGATGAGCCGAGATAATGGCTACCCCTTCAGATCCCAGGTCAAAGGGTCCGATTTTTCGCCATACTAACTTGTAAGTAACTGCTTCAGTAATTCAGCGAGCATTCACAATACTTGCAATTGTTCCTACTCACGTTTGTCCGGTCAGTAACGAGTACTTCCCGCGTGATTTATTGCTTTCCGGAATGGATGAACTTTTCCCCTTTTTCGAATCGGATTGTTTGTCTTAATATGAAAATCAAACCCTTTTTGAATAATTGCGTATATTTCATTTTACCCTAGCGCGAAAGCTTCTGTGAGATGAACTACAACTACAATCAGTGGCTGTTATTTCAAATGATCAAATGTTTACTTCTTAAGAAGCAAATTCCATTTTGTTTATATTTCCGATGCAAGGATTTATATTCAGAGGGTAATATAAATTTTAACGCATTGATATTTAAAAATTAGAAAAATATGTTCATTATATTAAGCGATGTCTAAAAAAAAAGCGATGTCGTAAGCAAATTTATATAAAACACATTATCTAAACCACTCCTCGATCCATTATCATCCTCGATCTCCAGAAAATAAGCTTTAGAAATAGATGGGGTAAGTCGGGTACCTTCTGACGTATAGTCTGACACAGGTTATTCAAACTGGAGATTGTCTTGCTTTCATCGAGCAAGATGCAGATCAGATTAGGATTTTGAAACAAATAGTTCTACAAATATTTAATCCATAAAATGTCAATGAAATTAGCAAAAGCTTACACAGTGAGGGAAACAAGAATAGTACCACTTGTGGAGGCGAATTATGTCTAGAATAAGCTTGCCAGATTGCCCGGATTCATCCGGGTTTGCCCGGATATTTGATGCAAAATTTCGAGAGAGTCCGGTCCGGCCCGGTTGCCCGGATATCGTGAAAAAAGTTCGGATATTGCCCGGATTTTTTCACAATTTTCACAAAGAAAGCAAAAAAAAATCAAAGTTTTTGAGTAAGTTTCAGCAAAATCGATTAACGGTATGAAAATTTTCAACGGTTGTTTCAAATAATTTCGCTGATTTACTTTTACAAACCTTTAAATATTCAAGTGTTCCAAAAACTTGTTGGAAGTCTGCAATTACATTAATAAAATCTAATTTTCATTTTTTTTGCATTTTTTCTTTGCTTTTATATATAATAACACCTACACTTTGCCCGGTTTTTGGATTTGAAAAATTGAAATCCATGCCCGGATTTTGCCAGGTTTTTTTGAAAAAATGCCCGGAATTGCTAGGCCCGGATGGGAGTGGAAAAAATTCTGGCAACCTTTGTCTAGAACGATAAAAACTATACAAATTGGGCGATATTCAACACCTAATTCGTACATCCTGAAAGTAAGCAAGGGAGTGCGAGTTTTGCCCTTAATTCATGTAAAAAGAGAACGAATTTGCGAACATGGTGGACTTTTTATCATAACCGATTTATAACGACTTAAAGTGACCATTTTTACGATCTTTTATGTATTTTATAGGAATTGCGATTTGCATTAACATTATTTTTGACTTAATCTATCATATCTAATGCGATTTTATGTTCGCTGGGAAAAACCATCACAATTTTCTTCTAAAATAACTTTAAATTGTTCAATAGATAAATCAAGCATAAGTTTTTTTTATTTTTTTTTATGAAACTATAAGCGTTGAGGACCAAAAATTTGACAAAAGTTCGAAATTAGAATAATACCACTAATGTTTTCTACAAAAATCAAGATTATTTCTTAAAACTTACTGTGTTAAATTGAATAAAAGTGCTTCTTAGAACTATTTAATAGAATAATGCATTTTAAAGCGTTTTTAAAGGTTTAAAGTGATTTTTAAGAGATTTTCTTTTAGCACTAGGGAATTTTATATTTATAAAAGCTTTGTTTTCAGTAAACCACACTTTTTCGACGTTCAAGTCGTAGATGGCAGCATTATCTTGTAGTTTAAACCAAATTAGGATTCAATATTCAATTTTCTGGATTATTTAGGCCCATATTCATCATTTCGAGGTAGTTACCGTTTTCACGCTGAAGGAAGCTTTTCTGGATTTGTGAACACTCACCAGCACAAGTATATACCATCGTCGAAGTTTCTGCTTATCTCAACTTCCTAGTCAATAGCAAATTGTATCTACCAAAAATACTGCTAGACATAGCATTTGAAAGATGCTAGCCATCTTATCCCTGAAAGATGTGTACGCCTTAGGGTTTAGTACATTAGATCTCTTCAAAGAAACATGAAGTTTCACTGAGCTTCTATATGTGTGTGTTCGTTTCGTTAAAAAAAATGTTCAAAATAAAATTTAACACGATTATTCAAATGCAAAGCAAAAATACCTGCTAGAATTGATAAGGTACATCACTTAATCTTTGTTAGTTTTTATGGAAATTTATTGATTGATTTTAATATTTTTGCAAAAAATTGTTCTTTCAAACAGATACATCAATTTATTCGCTTTTTTATCAAAAATTTCGAGGCAATTGCAATATTTATAACAAATTTGATCTGTTTTCTAAAAACAATCATTTCCATTGTTTTCTTCCATCATTCCAATCTACTTTTCACCACATCATATTCTTCTGGGAGGATATTTTCCTTTTGGAAATCACTCTCTTTTAAGCGTTGGACGTTGAATCTTTATCAAAATTTATCGACTAAAATACCTTTTTCCATAATTTTAATTTTCTCGAAGGCCTAATTTTGATGAGCAAGTTCACATATTTTTAAGCGAATATCGTCCAACTTCCAGTTCTCAATCTTGATTTCTTGAATCCCAGGTAAACTTCCTTGCCATTTTTTTATTAGAAAAGCATCATTAGTAACCTGAGTGTTATCTTATCGCCTTTTGATGGGTTATCCGTTGTGCCAAAAGCATTTCCATATTTTTCCTCTCTAGATAGCCATCATTTGCTTACCCTTTTAATTTTATTATAAACGAAAATGTGTAGGCCTTTTTTTGGTTCGTAAATAAAGTAGTTTGAACCGTTTATTCGAGTCAAATTCTTTTTTTATCAAACATTTGGTTCTTTTCTGCACAATTTACTTTCAAAAATCTAAAGCTATTTCACAGCGATGACAAATAGCATGAAAAATATATATAATTAAATTTCAGGAGAAATCACTGTCTCATCAGCATTGGAAGTTAATGAAATTTATTAACTTAAATTCCATTTCTGAGCGTATCTCCGATATTTTTTTCCTCGAAGCGTTGGTTTTTTCTTACAAACTATGTAAAAACTTTTTTTTATTCGAAGTTCCGTATGAGAAAATTGCATGTAGATTTTTAATAAGGGGTTTTCAGAAAAAAATCATAACTTTACAGATTCTCAAACAAATTTCGCCTAAAATTACAGTTAACATGACTAATTCTAAATTGATTTGACTGATTTCATGGATTTTCTTGATAAATTCGGGATCAGTTTTTAACAGCTAATCTAACAAAGATAATGTAGATTGCTTATTTTAAAGTAAAATGACACAATTTAACAATGTTTGGATTGATTTCTATAAGAAATTTCTGAAATAGTCGCCATCATTGCACAGTGGTCCAGAAATGAAATTTAGCGGGAAACAATTATTTGCGCTCTCGCCTTAGCTTTAAGACATTTGGTGTCAAAGACAAAGTTTTACAACATTACAAGGCGCTACTTTTGAATGAAACATTTTTAGGGTGGTTCATAAAACTCCGTAGATACGAAAATTATTTTTTTACTGTTATGAGATAGTGCTGTATTATGTTCAGCAATTATGCAGAACAACAAAATTGATGAAACTTTGTAGAAGATTTTGAATGTCTATCTATTAACGTTTAGGTTTTATGATGATTTTTCGTGTACAAGTTAGGGTGGTCCAACAAAAACAAGTTTTTTTGTTATAACTTTGTTGGGTATCAACTTATCAAAATTATATGTTCGGCAAGTATTTAGAAAATCATTATGCGCATCTTTTGTATCAAACAGATTTCTAATATCTGCTTTTGATTCGGAGTTATCATGAATTTTGTGTTCAAAACGGGCCGTTTTGTATGAGCCATAACTTCAAATGGAGCAAACCAAAAAATTCAAACTTCAATTTGTTCGAAAGATCATGTTAAAATCTACATTATATCAAAAAACTGGAGAGGTGTTTTTTGTTTAAAGCTTTTTATTTACATTTTAACTTGACCAAAATTGCCATTTTTCATATAACAAAATAAATCACTTTTCTCTTGAATTGTATTTTTCTTAGAAGGAGTTATTATTCGCTTATGTCCTTCTGACTGTGAATGCCAGTTTTGGTTTCTCCGGTGATCATTTTGATCAAAACTAAGTAAACCACATAGTTTTCAGTTCAAGAGTTTTGATTATTCGTGATGAACGTTCAAAGGAAAGTTATAGTCGTTCACTGGCTGAAGGGATCTAGTGAAAAAGATGTGGTTGAAGTTCTGTTAAAAATGGATCCGAAGCTTTCGAAATTAACATTGAAAAAGAAATTGAGTATTGAGAAGTTGAAATTTTCGAGACTCTGGGTGAAAAGTAATCGTAACCGAAGTCGATTTGAAAAGCTGAATGCGGACTGGCTTCTTGCTCATATTCACTTTCCGTTAGCTATAAAACAAGGAAGAACATCGCAAAACTTCTCCGAAAGCTGCCGAAAAACTAAACTGAAAAAAGTTAGAGAGTTGCAATCAAACCTTACTACGGAAGAGCTGGGGTTTCTTACGGCATCATGTATGAGGGCTGAAGGACATCGTCTAGCAGGAAAAGCTGTCGAAACTATTTCCGCCAATCCAGTTAGTGGTTTTTCTGAACCTACCGAGCGCAGGAGATCAAATGTTACACCAATGTCTGTAGAAAAAGCTATTGGTTACATCTGTAGAAACAATTTGAGTAAAGCTCAATACGTGGATACTCGTATGACAAGCCTTAATGAAGGTGTTGATTTGTTTCCGGTTTACAATCACGTGCTTGAAGCAAAGAAGCTTTGCTATCCTTCAGGTAACACTTTTTTTTTGTAAATGTACATACTTTTATTTATTTTGAAATATATTTTAACCAGGTATATTTGTGAAGCCGTCTGAAGCTAAAGTAAAGCTTCAAGATTTGGTGGATCATACTGTGGAAAGGTTGTTGAAATATTTACAATATGATTCTACATTTCCGGAAAAAAAGCTTCAACTGATTTTCAAATGGGGAGCAGATGGTAGCTCAAACCACAGCAGGTATAAATTTATTCTGAACAAACCTTTATCTTTTGATTTTCATATTATTTCAATATAGGTTTAATCAATCATTCATTGACGAAGATGATGAAGGAGACATGCGTGAATACAGCGATTCACACATTTTCGCGGTGTCTCTTGTTCCGTTACGTCTCGTAGATAAATCTGATGGGATACAAAACGTTATCTGGAGTAACGATTGTCCATCCTCAGTGAGTTTGTGCAGACCTATTAGGCTTATTTTTGCTAAGGAAAGTGCAGATCTCACAAGATTCATCGTAGGCGAAATTGAGAAAGAAATACATTCTTTGATTCCGACGGTGATCAATCAGACTTCGGTACAATCACAAATGTATTTTACCATGATTGACACAAAAGTTGTTAACGATTTGACTCGCACAAGTTCACAAGCGTGTTATATTTGCCTCCGATCGGGAAAGGATTTGAATTTACCCGGCAATTCGCAAGACCTCGATGAGCCCGAAAATTATAAATTCGGATTGTCACCGTTGCACGCACGCATACGAACGATGGAAATGTTTATGAAAATCGCAGATCGTCTTTGTATGGACAAACCCACTTGGAGAGTCAGGAAAACCAATATAGAAGTGAATGAACGGCGTCAAAGTCTTCGAAAAATCCTAAAAGAACAACTAAACCTATGTATTGATGAGCCTAGGGTCACCGGTGGGAATTCCAATACAGGAAATATTGCCAGGAAATTCTTCGAAAAACGGATTGAAGTGTCACAAATTACGGGACTAAATGTTCAGCTTTTGGAAAAGTTTTACGTGATTTTAACCATCATCAACAGTAGCTCGGTAATCAACATAGAGTCGTTTGAAGGGTATGCTGAAGAAACTCGGGTGCTGTATAATAATTTATATAGCTGGTATCCCGTTTCTCCAACAGTACACAAATTGTTAGTGCATGGAGCAGCAGTCATAAAACATCATATTTTACCAATTGGCATGTATTCGGAAGAAGCTGGTGAAACAAGAAACAAAAGTTTACGGAGATTTCGAGAAAACCACTCCAGAAAGTTCGATCGTGTGGTTAGTCTGGAGGATGTTTTCAAAAGACTCCTCCTGACATCAGATCCGTACATCTCACTATCCAACAGGAAATGTATGAAATATTCAAAAATCTGCCTTCCTGAATGCAGCCGTCATTTGATCTGTGACACCTAACGCGTTTTTTTTTCATTAGTTTCATTACATTCTAGCAATAAGTGTTTTTTTTGTTTTCCATGAATTTTTAATTAATTTCTTAAAATAAACTTTTAATTCGCTTTTAAAAAAGTTGTTCAGATCTGTTAACTATAATGATGATATAAATGCTACGATGTGTACGGTTATTCCTCACGCAGCCAAAAGTAGTCAAAAATAATATAGAAACGTTATATGAAAAATGGCAATTTTGGTCAAGTTAAAATGTAAATAAAAAGCTTTAAACAAAAAACACCTCTCCAGTTTTTTGATATAATGTAGATTTTAACATGATCTTTCGAACAAATTGAAGTTTGAATTTTTTGGTTTGCTCCATTTGAAGTTATGGCTCATACAAAACGGCCCTTTTTGAACACAAAATTCATGATAACTCCGAATCAAAAGCAGATATTAGAAATCTGTTTGATACAAAAGATGCGCATAATGATTTTCTAAATACTTGCCGAACATATAATTTTGATAAGTTGATACCCAACAAAGTTATAACAAAAAAACTTGTTTTTGTTGGACCACCCTAACTTGTACACGAAAAATCATCATAAAACCTAAACGTTAATAGATAGACATTCAAAATCTTCTACAAAGTTTCATCAATTTTGTTGTTCTGCATAATTGCTGAACATAATACAGCACTATCTCATAACAGTAAAAAAATAATTTTCGTATCTACGGAGTTTTATGAACCACCCTAAAAATGTTTCATTCAAAAGTAGCGCCTTGTAATGTTGTAAAACTTTGTCTTTGACACCAAATGTCTTAAAGCTAAGGCGAGAGCGCAAATAATTGTTTCCCGCTAAATTTCATTTCTGGACCACTGTGCATTGGTTTAAATACATTACAACACCCAAAATTGTTCCAATCAGAAGTTCTCAATATTTCAACATCATTGTCACAAGATGTGAACGCCAGCGACGATGATTCGATTTGAGACCGCCGGCATAAACTTCCCAGTGCAATCACATTGCGTGTGACTGAAGAAAACAAAATAAAAACGTATTCATGCCCTCCCCCACCCCATTACAAGATAAAGGAGGATGAAACATTCTCCGAACGCCAGGCAGCCAACGAGCCTATACTTTCTATAAGATGGATTTGTTTATTTTCTTGTTTTTGGGATAAATTACCCAACAAAATATTTTACTTTATTCGTATGAACATAGTGATCATGTATGATTTTGCCCGAAAGCTCGAGTCTTTATGCCAGTAGGGCTTTTATAATCATATCATCTTTGGCGCAATGTACATTTCAGCGCATTTTCGGCACAAAGCCTGCTTCGATCAGCATTAGGATTTTATAACCTATTCTTTGGGTGTTTGTGTTAAAGGATCGTCACATTTTTTTTTAGAATTTCGAAAAATTTAATGGATCTTTACCTATTCAACGTATCATTGCATAAATGTCAAATTCCTTAGTACTAGAAGAAAATCTCTTAAAACCCCTTTAAAACTTTAAAAAAATTAGAACACGCTTAAAAATGCACTCACTTATTCAAATTGTTCGAAGAAACCTTATTATCCACTTTTTCGTTGTTAATTCTAAGAAATATTCTCGATTTTTGTAGAAAAACATATATGGATCTATTCCATTGAGCACCTTTTAATATTTTTGGTCCTCAACTCCAATTGCTTCATCAAAAAATGTATGACTTATGCTTGATTTATCCGTTGAACATTTTAAAACAAATTGTTGGATATTTTAACGATTTTCAATCATCCATACTTCAACAAGCAAAACACATAATAGTACTTGTTTCGTCACTGTATATTACTACTCAATACTTCTTATAAAGAATCTCTAAATAGATTTCAAAATGAATTTTTGCATTTTTTATTAGAGCGCCCTCATATTTGCTTACAAACTGATTAAAATTCAGGTTTTTTTTTTTGTTTTTTCTTAGCGGCCCACCACATTCCCCCATACCAAAAAGCTCATTTGAGCCCCCTGGTAATGGACGCTAACTGTTCTCAGCATGTCTGGCAGCAAACAAGAAAATAACATTAAAAACTCAAACTCGGACAAACTTTAATCATGCTGAGGACGTAAAAAATATTATTTACTACGAGAAAGTGTGAAAAAACAAAAGAGAATTTTACTCAATGAATCTCAGTGGAAGAATATTCCTCTGAAGAGATCCATTTTAGCTTAGCTTAGCTTGATTGACTACTCACATCCACTTTTAACCGTAAAACCCGAAATGCATGGTTGAAGAAAATGTATGTATAACTTGTTCCAAAATCAAATTATGATAACAAACACTTCGAGTTCCACGATCGCTGGCGTGGCTCAGTAGAACAAGCTCCACATAGCCAATGGTTGCTACTCCGTGATTGACCGAGGCCATCAATTTTATTCAGAGATCAAATGAATGGTGCTTGGGATTAGCAGCTCATTCACACTGCACAAAACTGATGCTCTCTCTTTTAACGTCAATAACGGCGCCGGCCACTTCCTAGTAGTCAATGGATAGGTAAGCAATAAAACCTCTAAACATAATCCGAACTACACAAAGCGTGTTAAAAAAAAGTTCATAATTGACTCCTATCCCAAAGAACACAAATCAATTACAGAATTATTTTCATGTACATATTTTCTGATCTTACAACTTACTACTTTGGTTGAGTGCCTAACCAAACTTCTGAAGCACACGATAAAAACGTCATAAAATTACCATTGAATTGAAATGTGAATGTTCTTATGCTTCAATATAAAATGCCTTACTAAACCTATTTGGTCAGCCCACTTTGGGGCAGAAAAATCAGTTCGAACGTAACCGTGTGTTATCATCTTGAACTTCTGTGAAACGTAAGGTTCATATGACCACGATAAATCTTATATCAATTAAATATTTTCTAGAATGGTCTTTCCACTGCTTTGGGTTTATGATTCAAACTTAGTACTGTTTTCACTATCCGCTAACTCAAGAGCTCTATGCTATGCTATTCGAAGGTGTTATCTCCAACTTACTCCAGAAAAAAACCGCACAAAAGGCTTTTCCCGTAACTTGTGCTCAAGTTTACACAAAAAAATAACCATACAATTTATCCAATGAAATATTTCCCAAGCAACTTCATGTTGTTTATCAAAATATTCAAAATAATTTCCTAAACACTTTCCCTTTTTTATCTATCTGCAAATAATTTAAACAAACAACTTATCTGAAAAATAATATTGATCCGTCCGGCAGTCGGATTCAATGCTCCATCAGCTTTACAACACCACAGATTGTTCCGGAATGCGTAGCGCTATCATTCCGGTTTCGGACAAATTTTACAACTTTTCACAACTTTGAAACTCAGAATAATTCAAAACTTTCATTTCAGAACTCTTGAAAATTTTCTTCAAACAACAAAAACACTTCCGTCATCGACGGTCACAGCCTACCGAGTCTATTTTGATATCATATTCCTCTGAAGAGATCCATTTTTATGATTTACAATTTAATTATTTATTTATGAGAATTGATAATAAAAACTAAAACGAAATTATTAGAACTAAAATTACTGCTAAGAAAATTATCAAAATAAAAAATTGCTCAATTAGTGGTTGGTTATTGCTTTAGGTTTACTTTGAAGTATTGTATTTGTTTGATCTTAAAAATGTTTCTATTAGTACTGTTTTTTATATCTTCTGAAAGGCTGTTGAACTTCGTAGGACCAATGAAAGAAATTCGACGTTGACTAAGACAGGTAGAAGCTGTGCTGCGCATAAGATGATGAGATTGACGAGTATTATGAACTGTATTTGCTTATGTTTTTATCTGGTTTCAATGATAAAAATTCAGGATTTCAAATAATTTAGCAATTAAAATGTATACCGTCAACTGGGGCAACATGCAACTATTTTCAACTTCGATGGCTTCTTAAAAACTTATGTACACAGCTAATCTTACCCCTTATGCATCAAAAGTTCTAAGGATGATGGGATATCAAATTGGTGTATTTAGAAAAATTATTGGTTTCTTTAGCTATTTAAAATTTTATAAAAACATGCAATTTTCACCCTCTTTAGAAAACGGAGTAGCTTGCAACAAACTTCATTTTTTTATGAAAAATCTTATGAACACGTATGAAAATTTATAGTTTTTTATATGCGATGCCTTAAAGACCATTACACATAAAAACACCAAATGCAGGAACTTTTTTGTCTGTAAAAACTAAATTTTTTTCTGAAAATAAGAATGCTGCATACATTTAGGGGTTAAATAATACTACGAAAAAATCTACAAGATGAAATCATAAAAATAAATTTTCGGATGAATGAAATTTCAAAGTTTACAAACACGTGATGCAATACATTCATATTCCAGCACATGGAAACGAGATTTACAAGGTGTTCCTTTGATTTGCATTTTGTTGCATTTTACCCCAGACACCTAACTGAATTATAGAAATATTTATTTAAAAAAATTGTGTGATTGTTCGAAAAATATTTTTACACTAACTGTGTTGGTATAGCATGAAGAAACCAGTAAAAATTTTGTAGGTAATATTATCAAGCCAATTCGTCATACTGGGTAAAGTTTTTTTCAACCTCGAAAAATGTTAAAATTTGTACATTTATTGCTCAATTTTTCAAATTTAATATAAAAATAAAAAAACTTTTTAAAAATAACTTAAAATGCGAGAATTTATGTCATCATAATTTTGTAATAAACAAAAGATAACTTTATTACAATACATTAAATTAAAAATTTATTCAGTGTTGTTTTATATAAATGTTGCATCTAACCCCGCTGTTTCATGATGCCCCGTTTGACGGTATATCAGAATTTGAGTTATCGAATTTAGAGAACAGATTAAATATTCGAAATCTAGAATTTGTAATTTCCAACAGTTTTTATATTTCTACTTTTTATACGGCAAGTCGAGTAATAAAAGGAAACTGTTGACCTAATCTTTGAAGAACATTTGGTAATATTAGGTACTGAACACACGGAAGTTTAATCAATCATGCGTGGTACCATCACTGAGACCCGGGTTTATTCCTAGAATCCTGTTACAAAATTAATAAGAATGACAACACCGTTGCCTGAAAATGCACCCGATGCACTTATTTTTGGGTTAGAAGATAGTAATCGAAAAATGTTTGATCAGCTCAAAGTCCACCATGAACGTTATCACAGCTTGTCAATCGTCATTTATCATATTTTAACAGCCAAGTTGCAGCCATTCACGCCATCAGCCATTGAACTCTCCGGACCAGACCCAGACAGCGACGACGACGACAGGTCGCTCAAAGCTGTTTAGAAATGTGGCAATTTGGCTTGTAAAACATCCATCCAGTCGCACTCCGGATTGATTGACTGACGAGTTGCATGTTTTGTTGCAGCTGTTGTTAGATTTGTGCACCTCGTCCCCTTGCACTCTTTCCTTCAGTTACTGTCCCGTAAAATTTTTCTGTCATCGAACTGGCGCTCTGTAGCGGGATACCTGTAGAGAATTTTGCGGTCAGCCAACGAATCAACCAAACCAACTAACTAGACTATAGGAAACTTCCACCAGCCGATAGTCGAGGACAGAACTGCAGTTGTCATCGGTGACAAATTACGTGCCATTGAATAGATTGATTCAATTTTGCTGCTTTCCTGCTCGCCCAAGTCTGTGTAGCACCTTTCCTCTTCCTCATCATCATCATCATCATTAAGCACCAGAGACAGACTTCCAGCCCAGCCTTTGACCGATTGTGTAATATTTGTCAATCGTAGCCGACAACGCGGTACGGGAACTATGCAATGAGGCACGCGATTGCATTTGAACTTTTATTATTTTACAATGTAAAGTCTAGCATTGTAAAAGGGAACTATCAGAGGGTGGGTCTTATTATAATCCAACCAGATTTTAATATGACAATATTGTTTAGTATTACCAGAACTTATCCGTGAGATAATTACACATTCAAATGATCTGGAATATTCCAATGTCAAAATGATCCGAAGTACGAGACATATCCCTTAAGATATCTAACCAGAGCAGCCAAGTCGTCGTCGCAAGACTGCCATGTAATCGTCTTCAAAGTCATGTGAATGAATGAGAATAGCCTATTCTCATTGACAAGACGGCCGACACGAAGGGCTGCAAATGATCCGAACCGCACACAAATGTGTGTCACACGGGTGCGCGCTTAGCTTTAGGTATCACAAGTCACACTTACGCTCTAATTTACTCACGAGCAAACATATCCAACAGATAACTGGTGTGACGATCGTGAAGGAACTTTTTGTAGGGCATCGGCAATTGTAATTGTGATTTCGGTGTCTCAAGATTTGTTAGTCTACTTGTAGAAAGGTTGGGAAAAAGTTGAACTTTTGAAATCTACAATTTGAATTCTCTAAAAATAACTCTAAAATGATTTTCAATATAATTTTTTTTTATGGAAAATGAACTAATATTCAGAAAAATTCCATCTTTTTTTCCACTTACTAATAAGTCATTTTTCTATTTTTTTTTTACAGATTCCAGACGTTGCCACAATGGAAACCACCGACAGCAGCAGCTATAAACGACTGATATGTGAGTACTATTTATAAATTTTAACCTAATAAGTGTCCTCCAGCTTCAATTATGTAAGAGCTGCTACTAGGCTAGGGAACTCTTAAGGCACAAACTGATTATGAAGCATTACTGAGTGGTAGAAGGTGTGTAGTGAATAAAAGGGCTACTCCTTGACTATCTTTCGTCGCTACTTGAACACTGACTCAGCAAGCAGGACTGTAAATAACTTTCACCTTCATCAGGTGCTAAGGCAGCTAAAAACAGCTCGGATGCCTAGGAAGTGACTGATATGTGAAAGTAGCATTTCCTAATTTTATTTTTGATTTATTCCTCAGTAAAGAGTGTCCTACATCAAATTGAATCACAGGAAAAAACGCTGTAGAAATATACACAGTAGACCGATTTTTTTCAGACTTTCAGACAGTACATTGTAATACTTTTAAATGTTTTGGTATAAGTAGGGGAGAAAGAGGATACTTGATTCCTTCGCTCTGTCTCGAAACCGAAATGTCTTATAAATATCAAATGTTCTAGAAAAATGTGCCAAATGGAGCGAAACACCAATGCAATAAGCTAGGGTTGCCATCCGTCCCGCAAAAACGGGACATGTTCCACTTTTTTGTTAAATGTCCCGCTGTCCCGCCTTTTCCACAAAATGTCCCGCTTTTTTCTTGAAAAACTTTTACTTAGTTAACTGACTAACAGTGGAAAAAAATCAAACTTAAGTCTCAATTGAAATTCTGTGATGAGCTGAAAATCTTTAAAAACGTATTTTTCTCAAAATAAGCAGCATTTTTCATAGTTTCTATAAGACAATACTGAATAACTGTAAAGCTTTTATCATAACAGTAAGATTCTGATTCAGTTAAGTGTTCCTGGAGCACGTTCTTCCAATGTATGAAGAAAATATTGTATAAGCTACTTCCAAATAATTATAGATTATCGAATTATAGAGAATTTTTTCGTTGGAATATTTGTTAAATTGGCTTATATTATTCACTACCCTGTTCGACTCAATTGTTCAAAGAGAATAAAGATGGTAATTCTCTTGAGTTTTTTAATTTTTTTTTACAAATTACCAAACTTATTTTTATAAAAATCACACTTAATTTTCATGCGTGGTATCAAATTCGCCGCTCACATTTACGACTTGAAATATTTCTTGTTTAATAAAGTGGTAATTCACGAGAACCGTGAAAATAACGGTACATATGGCAAAAAAGCGTGTAAATAGAAGTCTTGTAAGAAAATCTGAGCAAAATCAATCTGCGTAGAGAAATGCCTTAATGTACTTTCTATAAACAACTTGGGCTGATGGTAAACATATAAGTTTGGCTACACAATTGAGCTTTTTAAATTTTTCTTAAATGTCCCGCCATTATCAGCTGTGTCCCGCCTTTTTTCGTGGAATGTCTCGCATATATAGTTATTTAAACACATCAATCTGAGAAGTATAATACCTATGAACTTTATAATAACATATATTCAAAACAATTATTTTCCAGAAAAGGCTTTCTAAAAGGTTTACGGGTTCAATTGAACATCCCTAGCGTTCATAAAGGTATATTTCTCTTATGAACAGATCGTGATCATTGCTGATTACCAGATATCTCATATTTATTCAAATACTAACATAAACCCAATAATTGTATGCTAAAAAGGGCTAACAAAATGATTTTCTCTCAAATGAGGAGAATAGCGCCTTTAAGTATGCAATGTCTATAGGATTGTAAGAATCTTTTTGTGACACTTATAAACTGTGAAATAAGAACTAACATGACGAAAACAGTCATTTAACATTCTATCTAAAGATTTCTTTCATTTTTTTTCCAAGAATTGAGGTGCTATGAATAATGAATAAAGTTTCCTACGACAAAGGATCAAGTCTTGTAACTTTAAAAATATACCATTTTTTTGTCCCACGATAATGCTTCTAATTCTTCAACGGGATCAAGTATCGCTTCCAGTTTTGGAGCATATAAACTTGAAATCAAACGCTGTCAGAAAATGCGAAAAAATGAGAGCTGGTAATTTTTTTAAGGGTTTGATTGAAACAAGAAAATTGGATCAAGTATCCCGATGCTCTCCTACATATATCATAAGGTTGCCAGATTTTCCGGTTTTATCCGGGTTAGCCAGGATATTTAATACAAAATTTGGGAACGGATTTATTTGAAAATTGTCCGGATATCGCCCAGATTTATTCACTTTTTTTTGGCAAATCAAACAAAAAAAAACAAATTCTGTTGTAATTTTTTCATTTATGCCTCCAAAACGAAAGTTTCGGGCAAGTTTCATAAAAATAATTATGAAAAGCTTTTAAGAAGTCTTAAAAACGATTTAAAATCTGTCGATGGATTTCAACGGTAAAAAATTTGTTTTAAATTTTTATTCTTGATTTTTGTTCAGTAATTTTTACGTTTTGACCAAATTTGCCCCGATATTGTTTTGTTTTTGGTCATAAATTTTGAAATTAAATGCCCATATTCAGCCAGGTTTTTATATAAAATTGTTCGGATTTGCTGCTGAAAAATTCTGGCAACCTTATTATATCAGTTCAATACCATATCAGTACAATCGTACATGAGACCCAACTCTGCTCAAAAGATTTGTACAATATCTGAAAACAGAAAGTCGCAAATTTTCATTTAACAAGTTGTAGAAATATTGTGATCTTTTAAACCTATATCAGAAAACAATTTCAATATTTTTTTAAAGGGCATATTATTTTTTTTTATTATTCTAGCTCTAGCTCGATTTAGCTTTTTTTATTCTCCTGCTGCATTGTGATCACTTTGAGCAACTTGTATGGTTTTTTCTTAAAAAAAAAACGAATTCCTAAAATTTAGGAAGCTAGCGACACCTTCCTCGTTATTATGGTTTCCTGGTATTTTTTTTCCATCCAAAATTCAATGGATTTTCATGGAAATGAATTTCTGAAATCACCTTGATTATATTAAACAAATTTTTATTTTAAACTTTTTTAACGTAAGGGCATAATTCTGAATGCGTATTAATTCTAAAAGTTTATTGACATTTTTTACCTTCGACTTTTTGAAAACAATACAATACATTTCTGTGCTTCTTTCCACCAAATAATCAACGAATTTATGTGGCCCATTGTTGAATTAGTAAGGCGCGTATTTTTTAGAGATGGCTAATTCTGAAAACACTGCAAGGGCCACAATTTGGAGCAGGGTTTACAATAAGGAGCATTTCAATCAAAAGTTTGAAAGGATTTATCTCAAATAAACTACAGTATTTCAACCAAACCGAATTTTGACTACGTTCCAGGCAATAAGCAATCATATTTGCCGAAGGACATTAAAAAATGCACATTACAGAAAAGCTACAATCTTGGGAAAACTAGTCAACCATGTCTTAGAGGTTAAGTTCGAGTACATTTTTCCTACTCCGTGATTGACCGAGGTCATCATTTTTGTTCAAAGGTCCAAAAAATGCTATTTAAGATCAGCAGCACACTTAAAATGTCCAAAATTGATGCTCCCTTTTTGAACATCAATAACGACAAAATGGGATGAAAGAATAGTGTTTCGCTTTAAGACCGAGGCTACTTCTGTACCTCCAAATAGATTGGTTTCGACTAGTGCAATAATGTTTAAATGAAAACTTAATAGTAATATCAAACTCTCCAGTTTTTTTCTCTTTGAAAATTCAAAAGATGTAAAATTTTTTGTACGATGGTTCTGTCATGTAAAGTTTTAATGTTAAATTCTCATAAAAACAGATAGAAGACATTGCCGGGTAAAAAAAAATGAAAGCACTTGATATTTTTTGTATCGTGTACCCTTCACATTGATTTTTAAAAAAACGGGTACTATAACTATTTATAATTACAGTTAACTATATTGTTTTCTACATTTATTGACAAACTTTTGTTGAGATCCTATATTTTAACATATTTTTCTACTGTAGAATTTAAGAATTTATGATTGAAATGCATCGTTTATTGATATGTCGTTCAAAAACTGACACAAAACATTATTTTATATAAATTCAAAATAATTTTTTGAGATAGCTTTAATCGGAAACATCTTCAAAATCACATAATTAAATTGCAAGTTGCTCAATATGGAACTTAATGATAACGTAACTACCGATCGAACGACGTAAAAGTTACCCACTAATACTTTTAAAAAACTGATTTTGTAACGCAGTACGATAATGAATTCCATTCAGGAATAAAAATTTTATACCAAATCATCTGCATTAGTTAAAAATTGGTAATGCTAAACTTATATTAAAATGAGCAAATCAGATTTTTACCATGGATCTACCTTAAGCTTACCAGATTATCCGGTTTTACCCGGACTATTTGATGATGACTGATATAAAATTTGGAAAAAGTCCTGTCTAGGCCGGTTTCCTGTATTTCGATGAATAAAGCCCGGATTTCGACCGGATTTATTCACTTAATTTGCAAAATCAAACAAAAAATCTCAAATTAAAAAATAAAAAATATTTATTTTTGCATCAAAAATCAAAATTTTTGAGGAAGTTTTATCTAAATCATCCTTAACGGTTTTTAGGTAGCCTGTTGACTGTTTCCTGAATTCCTCGGATATTGCCCGGATGGTTAAATATTTTGAAATCAAATGCCTGGATAAAAAAACAATCAAGTATAACTAATAAACATGAAAGTCGGATGGACATTCAATTTTGTGGAAATAATGTTACAGGAAACAGAGAGTGAGCCAGCATTTCTAATATTCAAGATACATTCAAAATCAAATGATTCGGAATTCATGATAAAAAAAAATCATGATCGAGCTACCAAAATAAACCAGATACGGAGGTTTTAAATGAGAGCAATAATCCTGCATAAATTACTCTTGCTCTCGACGTTCTAAAGTAAAAATTAAGTAAAAAGCGATTTTTTTGAATAATTAAATGCAGTGTTGTTTGAAAAATAGCAGCGCCACCATGTCCTACGTAAAATTTTAATAAACTCATTTTTATTTAATCCTTTATAAAACACATTAATATGAGTGCGTATATAAGATAAAGAAGAAAATTATGATTTTGTTTTTTTTTATTGTGCGTTCATTCAATTTCGTTTAGAGTGTCCATTCCCGAGAAATCCACGTTTGGAATTCCTTATTACAAAATGTTCAATTTTCCCATACAAACCTAATAGTTCAAATACACTCATGTATACGTTTCTCGAACATTCTGCAAAAAAAATCATAGGTGTGTTTTGAACCAAAACGAAGCTTTTTAGACCTCAAAGTTTGAGAAATTCAAAAATGACCTCAAATCGACTCAGTTCAATGGACACTCTAATCCATAAAAATGATTTTTTTTTTCAAACATGGTTGAAATAAACATTAGTTAAAAGTATTTTACGTAGCTTGCGGTGGCGCTGCTATTTTTTCCGAACGACCACTGGAAATTGCATTAATTTAATTTAATTAATTATTCATATTACGGTCGTACTAATGAAAAATACAAGCACGAAAATTAAAATTTTAAATAAAATATTTCAAATAAATATTTTAAATTCAAAACTTTCCAGACAAATTAGTTCAAGTTTGAACACCACGACCTCTTTTTGGCCATAAAACCATGAATTATACGCTTGAAATTTATAGGAGTGTTTTATGACCATCGCGGCTGGATTTCAAGGTATCTTAAATTAGGTTTTAAATACAAATACACATTACAATAATACAATTTTGTCGAAGAACATTTTGAATTTTCTGAATGTTTTTGTAGAGGTTAGGTCAAATTCCAGGATCAGGGTCCAAGGATTAGAATCTAGGATAAGCATCTAGATTAGGATTCGGGATGAAGGTTTTGGGGAGGTCCAGAAGCAAAATTCAGTAGCAGGATCCGGAATCTGGATCTAGGATTAGCATCATTATCAAGATTTGAAACCTGAGTTCAGAACCAAGATTCAGGGTCAAGATTTAGAACCAAAATACGAATGAAGGATCAGAATCACAATTGGAAACCGAAAGAAGCATCCAAATTCCAGATCAGGATTCAAGATAAAGTTCCAGGATAAGAATCAGGATCATGATCAGAATACAGGATCATGGTCCAGAATCTGAATACAAATCAGAATAAGAATCGATTATCAGAATCAAGATCCAAGATCCAGGTCCGGGATCCTGAATCAATATCATCTGAATCATGATCCAACATCAAGTTTAGAATCGGGATCAGAGTCTAGGATGAGAAGCTGGCGTCAAATTTCGGGGTTTGGATCAGGATCCATGATCGGGATCAAATTCCAGGATTGAGATAAGGAGAATGATCAGAATCGAGATCATGATCTTGATCTGGTTTCGGCCTATAGTCTGTATAAAAGTTGATGTAATCATTTGAATTACAATCAGGTTCCGGAACAGGTACAGTATCAGAATCCGGATTGGATATGGATCCGAAGACTTTAGTAGAATTAATACTTAAATTAACCGGAACCTTAAAAATTTTTACCAATTGCTCTTCTCGTTTTCTGAGATAATTGTCACTAACAATGTCTTACATCTCACGCTTAACATCACAAGTCTCACGCTCACGACTCACGCCTATTTTCCTTCATGATCAGAATGAATTTAGCTGTTTTATCGTACCGGTTGAGATTTAGGTTCCTAACAATTTGGTTAAAAAGGTTCACTATGTTCTAAAAAAACCACTAGTTCACTAATTTTTTTACTTTTTTATACGAAACGAATTCAACCAAAATTATTACAATCCACTTCGAAGCACTTACAGGTAAAGGTAAAAATGTACCGCCCTCAGTCAAACAAGTTTTTCTCGCTTCCCGAATGCAATGGGGAAAACGTGTAATGCAATCAACAACGACAGGCACGCGGAAAACGAATAATTAGAATTCAATTAAATTCTGATTCTCAATTATTCCCCGAGCGGCGACGACGAACGCGCGACGACGCGAAACCCGCCGTCGAAAAATGTAAAATGCCGGCCTCGGCCCATATATGTATGATGAAGCTAAGCCCCCGGATGACAATTTTCGAGCGGCTCTGAGTGTAATTGATACATTTTATCTTCAAAATGTGTGCTCGATCGGGGAGATGTCTCTGCTGTTAGTCAATCATCGGTCTTTTTGCAGCTGCAGCTGATGTAATTTGGCGAGTGGGAAAATGCACTTGCTGAGAATGAGAGAACGAGGAACGTGTCTGATTTGTGGCTGCGATGACATTTTCGATCTATCGAATTAATCCGCGGGCCCATGTACTAGCCCCAAAAGGGAATAATCACGCGGTTTTCCACCTGAATATTTTCTCACTCATGTAATCTCGTTCGGAATTATGTGTCGGATCGAAATGGGGAAGTGATTTTTTTCTTGTTATTGAATTATTTATTTTTAAATTAGTCGGATGAAAAATTGGTCGATTAAAATTAATTGATGTAATGAATGAGTGATCAGGACAATTCTACAGGATGTATCTAATATTTCTTGAATGAATTAACTTCTAAAAAAAGGCATAAAATCTAGAGAAGATAATTCAGTCCTCTTAGTTGATCGGGGAAAGAGGAAAATAATTCCATAACTTTTGCCCACTCAATCGGATCGAGTAGCGAATCAATCACCAGGCAATTGATTCACACACTTGAAATCTATGCAAACGCCCATGCTCTAACAAAACCAAATCGAGTGATAGATCTATCTATGAATGGGAATCAACGAACCTAAGTATTCACCTTCGCCAATTTGACCGATTAGTAGGTAGGACGCGCACCCACTCAATCGTAAAACTATCATCGTTAGAAATCATCCGAATAGACCAAGGCTGCACACAATTTTAAACATAGCTTTTGTGATACAGTTAGCGCTTCAATGCTCGGCCATATCGACTCAATCGGCAGCCGAGGGCATCTTATCATATCAATTTCAGTTTTGTGCAACAATGTCTGGACAGTCTGAGAGGCATAAAATTCACAGTAAGCTCTAGATAATAAAAGGTTGATACTAAACTATTTGTTGGTCGTTGAATAATTGAGAGCGATAATGCGCTCAGTAATCGTAGTCTGTGAATCGTCTATTCGTCTATGGGAACTGTGAAATGCTTCCAGGTTGTAAATTAGGTTGCTATTTTCAAGGGAACATGATCCGATAGCCGGTGTCTGTTAGATAAGATACCCGAAAATGCGAAGCTAAGGAAATAATCATGAATTTTCGTTCACCGAAATGGCATCGTTGCGGCCTTTTGATGACCTTAGATTGTCTGAAAGTTTTTTGCTGATGCGACATCCACATAAGAGGAAATATCAGATTGAATAAACAAGAGAGTATTATAAGAGCTTATAAATTACTAACATTTTTTTTCAATGGTGGCTGTTCAAAAGAGTCGAATTACTTAGCAGTCGGAAAACTGACTACTGATAATCAGGGCCGGATTATGCCATAGGGGGAAGTGGACAAGACGGACATTTTTTCTCGGGGGACCCCTACAATACTTTTTTAGTTTGCCAACTAACAATCGAAAATGAAAATTCTTATACAAGTTGTTAATTTCAAAATTCGATTTGTAAATTTTTTAATAACTCCATCAGTAACTTAAATTTTCTAGTTAGGAAAAATTAAAAGATAGATATTGAAATATATTTATTCTATCATTGATAGCTTTGTATGTGCTTCATCGAGAGCAGGATAAATATTTCCTTCATAACAATTTTGAAGTAACATTAGAGGATTTCAGACTGGGAATCCAAATTTAAAAAAAAATAAAAGAAGTAAATTCAAATTCGATAATGGAAATACGGATAAGAGTTCATGAGTAAAATTTAAACCTTGAAATCAGATATAATTCAGAATCACAATTCAATGTCTCAAATTACCACATGGGAGAATGGGGATACTCGATCCCCTTTTCTTATTTGTATCATATCTTTTTGAAAAAAATTAGCAACTCACCGTCTTTTACATTTTCTGAAAGCGTGTAAAACAAGTTTATATGCTCCAAAAATTAGAACGATACATGCACCCGTAGAAGAACTAGAAGCATTGCCGTGGAAGTAAAAAAATTGCGATATTTTTAAAGTTAAGGGAGACTTGATCTTGAAGGAGACTTGATTCTTCATTTCGTGGGCCTTGGAAAAAATCAAACAAAATTTCTAAACAGAATTTCAATAGACTATTTGGGTCATGTTTTTTCTCATTTCACAATTTATGAATGTCAGAAGAAGAAAATTCCAAAACTATGTCTCAACATTAGTATCATTGCATACTTTCAGGCGCTATTTTCTGAATTTATGATAAAATCATCTTTCTTAGCCCTTTATTCAAACAATTATTGTATGGATATCAGTTTTTGGGCAAATAATCTTGTAATCAGCGATGATCACGATCCATTTAGAAGAGAAAAACACCTTTTTGAACTCTAGGGATCAATTGAGCCCATAATGAACATTTTAGAAAATTTTATCAAAAAAAATGCTGAGAGTTAACCATTGTTTTGAAAATATGGTATTATGAAGTTTATATTACACTCTAACGATTTATATATTGGAATATATATATATATATATTTGTTTTAATATCAGAAACATTTTAAAGTAATAAAAAAAGATCTTCAAGTCGCATTTTGTGAAAAAAATCAAACAAAGGTCAAAAGCTCAAAAAATATTTTTGTTAAAATTATTTTAGCTTATAGTTAATTTACTCCATTAATATAAGCACATTTTTCTAGAACATTTGATCCTTGTAAGTCATTCCAGTTTCGAGATACAGCTAAGGAATCAAGTATCCCAAGGGATCAAGTATCCTCATTCTCCCCTAATAAACAAACTATAAATGCAATTCATATTCAAACTTGAGAATCGAAGTTACAATCAGAGCCAAAGATAGAATTACTCGATTTTGAATTCAATTGTTTATGAAATGTGTTGAAATTCAAAAATGTATTGCGGATTACAATATAAAAATTCACATCAAACATGGAAAACAGTAAAATTGGTCAAATAATAATTCTAAACATGACAAAAAATTTATTCGAATGCCTAAAATCAGAATTTAGATAAGATGTTCAAAACACGTAATTAGTGATCATAAAAAAATCAAATGAATTTAAACGTTTCAACAAAAAGTTCGAGTTTACAAAATTTGGAAAACCATAAAACTTAAAAAACAACAAAA
>NC_073693.1:107916574-107948136 GCF_029784155.1 Uranotaenia lowii | reverse complement strand
CATTTTTTGATTAGCATAATAAGCAATTTTAAACTCTCTGGGCCATATCACTGACAACAACTTTACCAAACTTTAAAGTGCATCCATCTCAAACTTCCCGCCTTTATTTGAAAAAAAGGTTTACGATGGGAAAAAAATCATAGAGAAATATAAATTAAAACAAGTTTCGCTCATTTCGAACGAAGATGGCTTGAGGATTATGTATACCTACTTACTCACAAAAACATCGTAGCTCTCTTCCTTCTAAATATCATGTAGTTCCGGAAAGACTACGAATTACAGTATTCGAGAATGCACAGGTTAGTATGTATGTATATCTATGTGAGTTAACAAGAATATGCTCCTTCTCTGGTACACCTTTGAATATAAACCTACTAGAAGTTACAAGTTTTTCAGGGATCAACATCATTCGTCGTTTGGCTTCCTTCCCCCATCCCTTATAGTTGGGAGCTGAAGAATGTGTGTAGGTAGTTAAAACTTTCGAGTGGTGATTCTTTGGGATGGGTTGAAATGGCAAAGCTTCTATGACAGCTTTCTGAAACTCGTCTCCTCAAACTGTTCTCGACTAGTTTAAATTGCTGCAAAAGTTGCTACGACATATTTGAATTGGTTAAAAAGTTCACCAGTCACATACTTAACTCGGTTTTGGGTGCAGTCTCCTCGAGTTGATGATTAACTTACCTGGAAAGAGAGAGAGAAGAATAGAAGTTTCATTATTAATTATATTTATTCATTCACAAGTTTTTAATATTGTCTGACTTAAAAATAAGAAAGTTGATCATAAATCAAACTGAGGGGTATCCCCATTCTAAAAATAAACTTATCGGATCCGACCGACGAAAATCGTTAAATTCTAATCAAGAGTAACTCAAATGAAGTTCTCAACTAATTGACAGCTCGAAAGGAACGGCTCCACTCTATGCCAGGGAAAAACCCCCGGAGTCAAAACGCCGAAAGATTTATTTCAAAGTCTTCTTTGCAGCCTCCCCGAACAAAAAAAAAAAAACAAAAATATGAAACAAAAAGTTCGTTCTTTCTTTTCTTCCACCCCCTCAAACGTCAGCTGGAAGCTTCCTGGCAGAAGTGATTTAGAGAAGTTTGCTCTGTTGTTTCTTAGTAGGTACGGGTAGTCCTTCATTTTGCTGCTCTCAATACTTAAGGGCATCCCGGAGGCAACGAATTGTTGGCAGTGCTGTGGTTCCACCATTGCGTTTCGGAAGCAAAAATGAAAGACAGACGTTTGAAGGAAAACAAATGACGGGGCCCGACTTGCCCTTCAAGTGATGACGATGATGACAAAACACTTTTCCACGAGATGCTGAACGAACGATGGCGTCATGCTTTTGTGGAAAATGTGGTTTTGCTCTCCATCAGGCTCGTTAGGGCTTTTTTTTCGAGGCGAATGGAAGACGCGCGAGAGAGGGGTTTTAAAACTGGATGAACATTCATAATTCATGTGTCTGGAGAGGAGTGGCTCAAATTAAATTCCCTCTTTAGGAAAATTGCGAACGAACGACGACGGGAAAAGCTTTCGTTTTCGTACGGCTCTTTTCTGTAGTATTTCGGGGAACAAAAAAGGATACCGAGTCGTCGGCCAGGGACTGTTAAATGGTTGATTGTAGGGAGCTTCGAGGATTCACAGAACATTTTTACTTAATGTGCCACGTGGAGAAACGAGATCGTCAGTGTGCTTTAGAAAAACTGAAACAGTTTGCAAAATTGTAGAAGAAGTCTCAAAGTATTCTGAGAGCATTCCTGAAATTTTATTTAAAATAATCGATCTCTTCAAACAGGATTATTACGTCTTTATAACGAAAGTTGACGTAGTTTTACATATTCTGACATTATAAGATGCATAATTTGCGAAATTCTGATTTTTTCCAAACCATCAAAAGAAGCTCTTGTTAATCTACAATTCTTTTAATACCTCTTCCTCATCCTGTACCAGGATTTAAAGTAAATTAACGCAAGATTTTCGGAATAAAATTATATTCATTCGAAAGAGGAATTTTATGCCGGTTCTAGTGAAATAAGTCCTACATATGCGATGCAGCACTTAACATTAAAATTATCCAAGGCGGCTGGAAAACAAGAGAGATATAGCGATTTTAAACGAGTTGTGTCAAGTGTCAAATTGGAAAATTCAATGCATATGATTTTAAAACATTTAACCCAAAAACCGGCAAAAATGTTAAAATGGTGCTTTAAACACCAACTGATTTTGGAAGATTTTTGAACTAAAAACATTTAAGAGATTTTGTCACTATAGTTTTAGTAATACAACGTGTGAAAATTTGAAAATTGGTCAGTTTTGGGTAGAATCGATCTTTTATGATCGATAAACAAATATATGCAAAATTAAAGTTGAATTTGAATAAATTTATTATTCTACATTCAATCGAGGGTTCAGATCTTCACTCATTTTCAATGATATGTGCCTAGATATTATTATTTCATAGAACCAATGCATTTAAAAAATCTACAATGAAAAAAAAAAACGAACATACACCTATAGGTCTCAGTGAAACTTCATGTTTCTTTGAAGAGATCTAAATTCTATTTATGACTAAAGCGTACATCTTTCAAGGTTTTAATGGCTAGCATCGTACTTATGCTAACACTACCAGCCCACAGAAAGAGTACTATGTATGCCGTGACCGAGACTCGATGTCATGACCTCTGACTCAGAAGATTTAAATGCTATCCGCTAGGCCACGGTCGGCGGCGAAATTTGTAAAAATTCAAAAGATTAAATTACAACTTTTGTTAACATCATTCCAGAAAATCATTCAGTAATCATTCATCAACTTTGTTAAACTCTGCGGAACGATTTGACTTTTTTTGGTTTTTTAATGTGAAAAATTCTATATGGTTTAAATTTTCTTTAGAATCAAAATTCCCATTTTTGCAGATTTGTAAAAAATAAGCAAAAAACAACTCCAATATTTTTTTTCCTCAGAAGTCAAAATTGCACACGGTATTCGTAAAAGTTGATCATTGAGTTAAAACCTTAAAAAAACATTGACTACGTTCTATAGCTCTGCCAAAAAATTGTAAAATTATCTTTCATCTATTTTCAAAATATATCCTGAAACTAGAGCTGATAGAAAAAAAAACTAAATGAATATTTGAAATCAACTAACCAAAATTAATCAATTTTAGCTCTTACTTTCGCTGCACCTCGGAAAGATGTGAATTTTGTTCTCTTGTGTCATTAGCGAAAATTAGAAAATTTTGTTTGCAAATCTTCAGAATAAAAAGAGTTGTTCTAAAACCACCGATTGAATTTTTTTTCCTAATGTGATGAACAGGGACAATATTCTCTAAGGGGTTGTAAATTTTCAGATTTGCCATTTTTTTTTAGAATTTACTACGTCAACATACACTTAAACTCCTCGAGAATCCAAACTGGATAAATAATATTGTAAAAAAAAATTGAACAGATCTTCAAAATTACACAAGTAAGATATTACATATCAGAATGATTTTTTGCAATTAATTGCCCTTTTTTCTAAACCGGAAGATTTAATAGAAATTCAATGTAAAATACATTGCAATTTTAACGGTTTTCGAATGACACTCATCGATTTTCATTTAAAAGCATGATTAACATAACCAGCTGATTTATTCAACTAAGAGCTCATTCCCTCTTCCAAATCATTGGAGTTTCGTACAGATGGGATGTTTTCATCGAACTCGGAACGAAAATAAGTTTTGGTATAGAACTTTTTCCATTTCACTTTAAGTTTGACTTTTAAATTTTTATAAGAGAGGGAAGAATGAGCTCTCTCTAAATTAAATGATCAATCTTGAAAATGACACAACCTGAGCCATCTTCGAATGATTTTCATCAGATTTGATTCAGTCATGATATTGCCATGAACATATCATTCATTGAATTAAATGACCCATTCAACTTAAAAAAAATATGAGGGTTTCATGAGAAAACCGATGTAAAACCACGACACAACCCAAAAAATTAAAATAAAAATCATTATATTTGGCATAAAGATGTAATTTATTACGTTGATAGACATCTTGTAGTTTTTGGATGGAAACATTCCATTAAAAATAAATGTGAAATATGACTCAATGCGAACAACTTTCAAGATGTATCAGTCTATTGGATTGACCAACCAAGGAGGGAGCTTGCATACAAAACCAAAGTTGAATAATACGAATATTTTTCGGTGATGTTTTACAAATTTATAACGATAACACATTTTGGCATAACTAGATGAGTAAGGTTGCCAGAATTTTTTCCACTCCCTTCCGGGCCTAGCAATTCCGGGCATTTTTTCAAAAAAAAACCTGGCAAAATCCGGGCATGGATTTTAATTTTTCAAATCCAAAAACCGGGCAAAAACCGGTCAAAAACCGGGCAAAATTTAGGTGTTATTATATATAAAAGCAAAGAAAAAATGCAAAAAAAATGAAATTAATAATTTATTAATGTAATTGAAGACTTCCAAAAACTTTTTGGAACACTTTTATATTTAATAAGAAAATCAGCGAAATTATTTGAAACAACCGTTGAAAATTTCCATACCGTTAATCGATTTTACTGAAACTTGATTTTTTTTTTGGTTTCTTTGTGAAAATTGTAAAAAAATCCGGGCAATATCCGGACTTTTTTCACGATATCCGGGCAACCGGGCCGGTCCGGACTTTCTCGAAATTTTGCATCAAATATCCGGGCAAACCCGGATAAAACCGGGCAATCTGGCAAGCTTATAGATGAGTCATTGCATCATTCAGACGACTTAAATAATGCAAGTAATTTTCATGAAATTTCAGCACTGATGATTCATTGAACTGAAAGACTACTCCCACTTTCTAAACGGGAAAGTCCCATACAAAATCACTGTAAAAGATGAAATCAGTCAAATCATTATGGTCCAGAGCATCAATCTACATAGCTGTAATTAATAGCGCCCAGAAATATAGAGATAGACATTTGATGTTTCCAGCAAAATTGTTTAATTTTACATAGAGCATATTTTGGTATAAAAATGCTTGCCGAAGGGTCTACCGATAACGAGATAAAATTGTTAACTTTTTTGTTGTTCAAAAAAGGGCATTGATTTTTTGGACAAAGTTGTTTAGCTGGTTAAAATACATAAATTTGTCGAATATGTCAAAGTCCTATTACATCACCCTCTGGAGTAACAGTCAAAGTAAAAAAATACCTTGAAAAAAAAGTTTTTTGACTCAAACACGTTGTAAATTGGATAAATTGATTCGCTGTCTTCGAAACAAACAAGCCAAGATCTACAAATGTCTCATACATTATAATGGTTTAAGAAGCTGCTGAAGCTATGTAGTGTTTAGTGTAAGGTTGCCAGATTTTTTTCAGAACGGGCCGGGCCAGGCAAAACCGAGCAATTTTATACAAAAACTTGGCAAAATCCGGGCAAATTTGGTCAAATGCCAGAAATCACTCAACAAAAATCAAGAAAAAAAAATTACAACAAATTTTTTCGTCAAAATCCATCGAAGGTTTTAAATCGTATTTAATGCTTCTTTTGAGATACCTTATCCACCAATACCTTTCATGATTATTTTTATAAAACTAGCTCAAAAAACTTCGTTTTGGAGGCACAAATAAAAAAAAAATACAACGCAATTTGTTTTTTTTTCTGTTTGATTTGCCAAAAAGAAGTGAATAAATCTGTTCAGAATCTGGATCTTTTTCAATGAATTTCGGGCAACCGGTTCGGACTGAACTGTTCCCAAATTTTGTATTAAATATCCTGGTAAACCCGGATAAAGCCGAACAATCTGGCAACCTTAATTAAGTTTATTTTTTGGCCATTTTGGAAGGCTCGTCCGTCAAGTAGTGCACATTTTTGCAAAACTATTTTTTGTGACAATATTTCATGATAAGTGGAAACATTTCCATTTAAAATTAGCGAGAAAACGGTGGAATTAACAGAGTTTTGAATGATTGAAATTACACCAAGGTTTTTTTTACACTGATATACGTACCGAGTAAAAAAAAACCGTGTTAATTCCCGAAAACCGTGTAAACAAAAACCGTGCTAATTGCGGAAAACCGTGTAAAAAAAGACCTTTAAATTTATGCAGATTTGAAACTTAAAACAATAAGACATGTAACTTGACACTTTAGACCTGACACCTGAGACCTGAGATTTGAGACCTGAAACTTGAGACTTTAGACTTAAGACATGAGACCTGAGATCTGAGACTTGCGAACTGGTACCTGAGACATTAGACCTGAGACATGAGACATGAGACATGAGACATGAGACATGAGACATGGGACATGAGACATGAGACATGAGACATGAGACATGAGACATGAGACATGAAACATGAGACATGGGTCTTAGGTCTCGGGTCTTAGGTCTTAGGTCTTAGGTCTCATGTCTAATGTCTCATGTCTCATGTCTAATGTCTAATGTCTCATTTCTCATGTCAGGTCTAATGTTTCAGGTCTAATGTTTCAGGTCTCATGTCTCATGTCTCATGTCACATGTCTCATGTCTCATGTCTCATGTCTCATGTCTCATGTCTCAGGTCATATTTCTCAAGTCTCAAGTCTCAGGGCAAATGTCTCAGGTCTAATGTCTCATGTCTTAGGTCCAATGTCTCATGTCTCATGACTCATGTCTCAGGATTCATGTCTCAGGTCTAATGTCTCAAGTCTCATGTCTCAGGTCTCATGTCTCAGGTCTAAAGTCTCATGTTTCGTACCTTGTGTTTCGTGTCTGAGGTCTCAGGTCTCATATTTCAGGTATCAAGTCTCAGGTCTGATTTCTCAAGTCTCAGGTCTTATGTCTCATGTCTCATGTCTGTGATCTCAGGTCTCATATTTCAGGTCTCAAGTCTCAGGTTTAATGTCTTAGGTCTCAGGGCTCAGGTCTCAGGTCTCAGGTCTCAGGTCTCATGTCTTACGTCTCAGGTCTCAGGTCTCAGGCCTCAGGTCTCATGTTTCACGTTCTTAGTCTCATAGCTAAGATTTTCCCAACTTCCAAAAGATTCTTAGTGTTTTCCTTTGAAAAGGACTTAAAATATTTTCTCTCAAAAATCGTGTTAATTCCCGAAAACCATGTAAAAAAAGCCGTGTAAAAAAAACGCGTATAAACCGCGTAAAAAAATCGCGTAAAAAAACCTAGGTGTACTCCTTTTTTTTAATAAAAATTACCTATTTTACTTTAAGAAAAATCGCCGAAAATATTGAACTTATTGATTGAGTCTTGCATTTATTTTTAAATTTTAAATGATAAAACTATATTGAAATTCAAGTTTTTAAATCGTTTTTACTCAGAAAAAATATGGAACTAATGTGTCAAATTTGGTAGAGCACTAAATAAGTATATAATATCAGAAAAGAAAGTAAGAAAGGATCACTTAAACATTTTTTTTAATTCACTAAAAAAATACCAAAAATTATAAATAAAGGACTTCAATCAATTATCAACTTTTCCTTAGACTGCAAGAAATTTTGATTTATGAGAATTACAGTTAGAAAAGTTTTCAATATGTTTACTTTTCTCCATTTTTAAAATTATGTTGATTAAAGAAAATTTCAACTATCTTTTAATCCTTTAATGTGAATCGACTTTTTTCGGAAAATTTTGTTCCGAACGATTTTTAAAAAAAGGTTTTAAATCGAAAATCAAATCATTTGCAGGTATCAACAAATAGGTTAAATTTAATGAAACTTTTTTTTCTACAGTAGTATCAGAAATACTAATTGTGATATCTTCAAAATTTTCAAAAACTTTAGAACTAAAGTTGTTAGATCATTCATCATCATCAGGATCAACATATTTTTGCTTTATTAAATGATGTATAAATAATAAACAAATTTAAAATACGTTTGTTTTTGAAGGTAGATTTGTTTGTTCATAAATTTAACAATGATAAATTTTACTAAACACTGTATCATTTTTAAACTTATAAACTCTAAATCACAGAAATTAGAGCCGAAAGACAAACTATGTGTAAAGATTTGAGTTCAGGACGCCAAAATCTACCAAAATATCATAAACACCAAAATGTTGTTTTCTTGAGTTTTTAATTAAATTTTATAGAACGTTTTTAAAATGGTAAGAAGTTTTTATTGAAACTAAATTATTCATATTTTGTTTGTATTTAAAAATAAATTTATCGAATTTAAATGTATAGGTTTGTGAAATTGACCGCATATTTAACACGGAGGGGGTCAAATAACTTTTTTTTTAACTTCAAAGGACTTTAACTCCTATTATAAGTGAAATTCACAATTTTTTCTTTATGACTATTTCTATTCAAAATGCACGTATTTTATAATAATAATATATTTTTTAAAGTTTGTAAATAAACGTATGTAGTATACTTTTTATACCACCGGCACCGGGGGTCAAATGACCCTCAACACTTTTTCCGCTAAAACTCTCTTGTTTTTCAACCGATTTTTTTTTTCAAAAATGATATTTTATGAAAGCTTGTAACGTCAAACATGATTCTTAGACAAAAGGCTGCAAGTCAGCTATTTAGTGCTCAAAATATGTTTTAGTGCTTGAGAAAGTTGAAGTTAGAAGCTATATGTTGCACGTATGGAAATATTTCCTAAAAATTTCATTAGATCATAGCCACAAAAAAATGTAAAAAAAGTGGTGTAAAACCGTTTTTTTAATGAATCAAAGCTGTTCCAATCAATTTTTTTGAAAATTGGATTGGAAAATTTACGTAATTTGAGATATTTTAGCACTTTTAGATTTAGGTATAAAACACATTTCACAGAAATTTGGGCGACTATTCAAAGGTCAAACTTTTTATCAAACTGAATTTTCTGAGACTATTCTGACAACTAATTCGACTTTACGACTTGTCCGAAGCTTTAAGTTCTGCTTTTATTTGAAATATTAATTCGCATTCCTTAACTGGTGTTTCGGAAATATTGAGTAAAACTTGTGATTAGATATGTACATTAGATCGCTGCAAGGTTTATATGGAAATTTTAAATTCTTAAATTTCTACACCTCCCATAACTTTGTTTGGTTATTTTTGCTGCCAGAAATAGCAATAAAAATTTTGGAATCGATCCATCCAGTCCTGAATTAGCACAACGAATTTTAATTTTGTATGGAAATTTGTATGGGAAATCAAAATTCTACATTCAAAAATCGCCAGAGATGTTCTGAAAGTTCCAAAAATATATATTTGGATGAAAAATATTCCTTGATTCTTGCAGTATATTTCATGTTAATAAAGCACAAATCTAAATTGTACTCCAGAAAAGATATTGAATGTTAGATAAAATTTTTGTTTTCAAAATTTTTTTTCAAATTTTATCGTTTTTGACTGCTTATTTGAATGCTGTGTAACAGAAGGATGGAAATAAAAAATCTCAAAAAACTGCTTAACATTGCCAAAGAATTTACTGATTTATACAGCGTCTGCAAATACATTTCATGCAATTATTAACAGTTCTAGCAAGCAAAGTCTGCCATTTTTGAATATTTTTCAAAGGATTCAGATTGTTTATTTTGAAATGGTTATACCTTTTTCCATGAAATTCTTAGCTGCTTGTTATGTTACCAAAAAAATGAAGCTTAAGAATAGTCAGACCCCAAAAATCAAAGACCGACTTCATTTCAAGCTAATTTGAATTTTCTGGATGATTGAATGTACAAAAAATTCTTCTTCCACACAAATTTCCATACAAAATTGAAACGCGTTGCGCTAACTCAGGAATCAACCAAATCATCTCAAACTTTACACTGATGCTTGGTGACCTTAAAGACATCGAAAAAACATATGGGAGCAAAAAGTCATTTTTTTGCAGCGGTCTAATGTACATTTAGATTTATTTTCAGGAAAATCATTTTGGATATTTTTTCAATAACACCGGATTTATTGTGCATGTTTGATATTTGAAATTAAATAACAAAAACCCACTTCCCCCACCCTGATAGACGTGGGTTTTTCGCACGGACCTGGTTCCATGCCATGCATAAGAGAACCTATTTGTAGAAATTACACAAGCATTCTGAATAAAATGAAAAAAAAAAAAAATTTTTTTTAAATAAAGTATCAATATATTTTGAATGAACATTAAACTGAATTATTTGCTCTTGTCTGTAATCGGTATCAAATGTATTTATGAAGCAAAAAGTAGAGGAGAGTGGGGTATCATGGGCCACTTTTTTATTTGTTTCATAACTTTTTTGTTATAAAAGATAAAAAGAAAAAAAAAATAAATGCAAAGGTTTTCTACATTTTTAAGGTATCATTTGGCTTTTTTTTTATTATTTTTTAAATTCATTTATTTCCCGAGTTCTGACTGTTTTAAAAAAAGATTTTTTTTTATTTTGAAAAACTGTGGAGAAACGTGGGCCACCTAATCCAAATTGACTAGATAATGTGTTAAGTTTATGATTTGACCCAAAATTGAAATTTCATAATTCATTTAGTTATTCAGATGAGGAAATAAAAAAGAGAGTTGAGTATGATCGAATAGTTCCTTAAACGTGGTTCGTGAACGTTTTGGCAAAATTCCATATATAGGATTTATGTTTGTCTCTATTGCATTAGAAAAGATGGACAAAATATTTGTCACAGCTCTTTATTTAGCATAAGAAAAATTTACAGACAATAATAACGTATTTTAAGTTCTGAATGCAACAGCAAAATATAGGTGGCCAAAAATATCCCACAAAATGTGGCCCACGATTCCCCACAAGCTATGATTTGCAAATTGGTTGCGTTTGTGTGATTTATTGATGTTTCACCAAAAATTCATTTTCCACGTGAAAGAGCATGACAAAACTAAGATCATAAGCGTATGACCATATTTTTGTTATGTACTTTAGGTCTCCTATGGTGTTCACACTAAAAACGTCTTGACTGGTCACTGGTCGAGGAAGAAGAGAGCTATGAGACCGAATACAAACAATGAGCAACATACGAACGAATGCATGGATTACTATGATTGATGCGAAATATAAAACTTAACATACTCCCCCCGCCGGAATGAGTCGTTTGATTACTCTTTGATTTATTTTATTTAAGCTGGCTTTGTAAGCTTTTACTGGTCAAAAATCTACAAAGTGTCGCTGCATAGCCAATGTTCAGACGTAAAATTTCATGTTCAAGCTGGATTGAATAAATTATATTCTTGTGTTGAGAGGCAGAGGTAGGATATGCTTATTTGAAAAAAAAAGGTTAAGCTTGTTATTATTGTAGTTCAATAAGGCTGTTTCAATCATTTTTTGGAAAACTATCCAGAGTAAATTCAATCAAGTAGCCTTGACTTTCTGGTCCGCACTCCGATGTATTGCAATCCCTACTGCAATTCATAATGATCTGTGATTTCAACCGTTTTAAATCTCGCTCTCCAATAAAAAGATTTGAGTCTATCGTCGATCGGGCAGACCCATACGAAACTATAGTGGAGTAGAGAAGGTCAAGCAAGCACTTCATATAATTCTGTGTCGTATCAATTAAATTTTCTAGAGTTGATCCGAGCTGTCGTGTTTCTTTTTTTTCTCTTTCGTTAGTGGAATAAATGCATGTCCATCTTGCCTTGATGTTTGCTTAGTCTAGTTGTGGAAGCAGCATTTGTTTAGAGAGCTTGCAGTTTTTTTTTTGACTGAATTAGGCCTATGTTTACAAATGATAAGGATTACGATAATCTTAAGATTCATTCAAGCACAAACTCATTTACTATTTATCGCAAACTATATTTCAGAATGAATGCCCCATAAGTTTTGGACTTTTTGATTTCCAATAACCTTTTGTCTATTTGGTTTTGACGAAAATATGTGACATAATTAATCATGTAACGCCGTTTGATGATACGGACCTGAAGTGATGCCAGGTTTTTCTATTCATCTATGAATATTCTTCTTCTCGATAGCGTGTTCTTCAATGTCACCAAAAATTAGCGATTTAACATCAACATATTGTTCTATAATATGGTGGTATATAATAAGTATAAAAGTTGAGTTGAGCGAGAATAATAAATCGCCACTGATAACAAAAAAAACTCGCTTTTGTGACCTCCTATGTGCATTCATCCCTGTTTATTAGGAAGGATTTTATGTAGAGTGATTTATACAGTACTGCTTAAAATAGATTCAGGTGTATAAGAAATTTCATTTATTCTCCATAATATATTTATTGTATGAATGAATGATAGTTGAATCAATTGAAACAATTCACAAAAAAAACTGATTGATTTCATCTTATTTATCGTTCAACATAAATCTCTGGCATCAGGCATTTAGTTTGTAAAGTCAGTTTACTCTGAAGCTTAGAAGATCTTCATAACTCCAAGGAAAATTCTAAAAATCTCATGATTATAAATCACCATGTTAGAAAATGTTGCATATTTTTAGGTTTATAAAATGGAATAAGGGCAATTTAAAAATTTCCGTGCAAATACCCGTTTTGTCGGATTATGTTTGTACTTGGATGCCACAGTTCCATTGACGTTGCATCTTCATTGCGTTTAGCAGGCTTCTTTTGAATCAAAGTATGGATTCTTTCAATCTATAACATCTTGGGATCCTCATCATGGAACTTATCCGGCCATACTTTCCAATCTCAAATCCAGTCAATAACTATTGGAGACTGATCCATTTTTTGAATATTATCGCCCTCGTTTTTCTTTTGCTTATTGTTTGTCAAGGATCTATCTAACAGGCAGCGAGCTCAACTCCATACATTTTTATTGTTGAAGGAAATTCCATCACCATTATCCCTTCCAAAACAACAAGACATATGTCGTCGAGCCCGAAGGCACTCCAAGCGATCGTTTTTACGATACTAAGCTTCGTGAAGCATCACGCTATTCGACCTTGTCTTCATCCCTTAGTTAATCTGTGCTGCCGTTCAACAAACGCCTGAAACCTGTGTGTATCTCTCAAGAAAATTCGTTGAACATCCATGCCTGCAACTTGAATTTGAATGCTCGATTGTTGGAATAGTTTAAAACTGCTGTCCGGCAACAAGAAGGGTAACTTATTTCTGAACTACGACATCATCGACATACAAATCTGGCATGATATTGTCGCTGAATACCCAAACCGGAATTTTCGTCAAATCAGCGACGGCGACATTCACTGACGACATTGTATGTTGGCCAGAAATCTTCAAAGTTACGGAAGCAAACAAAAGAAAGGGTTGCCGAAAAGGCTCTTGCTACACACACATACAAGAGATCTGTTGGGCACAGATAAGAGGTTTTTATATGCGGCAAAATCAAAATTCAACTAAAATGTAGTTTTTTCCCAAAAACGAATGCACTTTTTGCTCAAATTTCGAATCATTGGTTAACAACTGAAATCGATGTGAATATTTGATTAAATACCGGAAAAATTAAAAAAGCCATCATTTTTTGTAAGTCACTTTAAACGGTTCCTCCTGATCTTTGATTGACGTATTGGGATTTGTCTTATAGAATTTTGTACCCGGAGGCCCCGGAGGACGAGCTATCGTTGCGAAATTTAGAAAGAAACTTTAACAATATTTGTTCTCTTCCACTAGCAACGGTCGTATCCTTTAAAAAAATCTTCATTTTTATTAATTGACCGTTGTCGAAATCAGAAAACAAATCCACAGACAAGTGAACAAATGTTCTGCCTACTTTAAATTTGTTTAATAGTTTTCATAAATTATAACAAATTACAGCTTTCTTGCTTCGAATCGTATTCATTTTGCATGAAGTTGTCACTTTTGTTTGCCCAACGGCTTACTATTACTAATGTACCGTGCAAAAGCAATTGATGCAATTGATATGACATTTTACATTGTCGCTGGTTGGTAAGGTTACTAATCACCAGGTCGTAAATTTCGGATTTTTACTGCATTGACAATATATTAGCGCTTTCTGGCTACGCCTATTGGAAATGGACACCCAACTGGTGCTGAAAGCCTCAATAAGTGAACGAAGAAGCACATTATGACACAGTTGTGATTCGAATTGTCTGGGCTACCTGTTTTGTGAAAAAACGTTATGGTACAAACTGCAAACCTTCCAAAATAGGTGACAAAAAACTCCTCCAGCACGCATTCATTGCACTAAACTAAAACATCAAAAATATATTAAGGTAATTACAGTACAGGACCGTAAAACTTGCAAACTGTTCTACGAACAATTTTTAACCACTTTTCATGTGTAGGTTTGTTTTCTATTTGGCAACATAACGAATACATAATAATTCTCAAATTAGCTTTACACGTCTGTAGGTAATAAATTGCAGGTCAACGGCGAAGATTGCTTTGATTCCGTTCTAAGATTTTTTTTTTAAGTTATCACAAGGAAACTCCTTTCGGATGAATTTTGTAGCACGTGTTTCGTCCATTTAGCTTCTATTTATCTTTTCACCACCTATGCCGGAGTTCAACGCCACATTAATGTTCAAACTGCTGACCAGGACCACATCATCGCCATACTGGTACACGACACGACTGTACAGTCCAAAACATATTGTAAAATCCTAGCTTACCCAACATCAGCCATTGAAAATCCATGTGTGAAAACATTGACAAAATCCATGTTTACAAGAATCGACCCAATGTCGTAAGCTAGCGTGTTTTTAAACCTTGATCCAATATCAGATTTATCGATATGTGTTGAAAGATTCATAATTTGATCCACTATCAAATTTTATCGACCCAATGTCGAATATGGAAAAGGTTTTTTATACTTTGACCCAATATCAAAGTTTTCGACCCAATGTCGAACAAGTATTTTCATGCTTTGACCCAATATCAAAGTTTCTTTCGGCCCAATGTCGAGTGAGGAATCGATTTTTCATGCTTTGACCCAATATCAAAGGCTTTCACCATAATCGGCCCAATGCCAACAGTTGTTCGTTTTTTGCAATCCAATATTGCAACCAAATCATTTACCTGAAACAACCTGAAACTTTTCAAAGAAATTTTAATATTAATCAATTACCAAAATCCGTTTCGAAGGACCACTAAATATGTTCACACTAAAAACGTCTTGACTGGTCACTGGTCGAGGAAGAAGAGAGCTATGAGACCGAATACAAACAATGAGCAACATACGAACGAATGCATGGATTACTATGATTGATGCGAAATATAAAACTTAACATATGGATACAATTTTGCGGGTGCATGTTTGATTATGTAAGTACATTTTTCTAGGCTAGTTAAATAAAAGAAGCATATGATACGTACATAAGTCAACAACATATAGAAAAACCACTCTCCCCTATAGTTTTCTTCAGAGCACTAAGACATCATTATTAAAATGTTTTATTTTTAAGATTAGAGACACTTTACCATCTCAATGGCTTACGTGTCTATCGCTTAGACATATTTCTTATCAGACTCGTGAGTATTTGTTTTAATTGAAGAATATAAATTATATTTCCTCAAGTATGTCATTGAGATGTTATCTTTATATTGCAAAGTCTATTAGTCTTAATGAAATTAACTTGATTTTTCAAAACAGTCTCATGCTTTAGAGGCTCTTTCTATACTAACGAGATTATTCTCCCAACCCTTTATTTCAAGACATTTTATTTTTTCTTTAGAATTATTTGAAACAGTTGTCACTTATATGTAGGTATGCAAAAAAAAAAATGACGCACTTTCCGAATAGTGGCGTTTGATTCTATCCAACATTATTCCATTGTAAAATTTATTTATTTTGAGTTTCATCAAGCAGAGGAGGACAACATTGGAAAAGATAAGAGAGCTCCCATATAATTTTAAGATAAAGAGCTTTTCAAATAAGGGACCATATTTTATAAGAGGGTTTTTTTCCATACAGATATTCGGTATAACTCAAAAATAGATGTAACAAATGTTTGTATAGAAGTTCGTAACTTCCCACTTTGGGGAAAAAGGTGAAAAATCCATAAATTTCGACATTATTTAAGTCATTATGAAGCTTTGAAAATCGAGTACAAATTTCAGGTCTTGAAAAACAAGTTTAGAGATCAAGTTTCAGTAAATAATATATACCATCTTCGAATTGCAATTTGGAACTCCAACTGCAGCTCTCATTTCAAAGTTGTTGGTTCTGAACTATGATGAGGTTTGATTTAAAAAAATGCTTATTAAAATCTAAATTTGAATTAATTTTTACAAATTACATTTATTTTGGAAGGTGTAGCAAAGCACACCGGGTCAGCTAGTTTCTAAATAAAACAATAATAAAATAATAAAAACGTTTTTCCGTATTTTTCATCTTTTGACAAAATTTTGAAACTGTTTTCCATGTGTTGTGTACTTAATGTGCACGTATTTAAAATTTTCTCTGAAAATCAATATTTTTATACTTCAACAATCTTTATAATCGAAATTCTTAGGGTTCCTAAAGTAATTCTTTTTTTTTTCAATCTGACGCCGGGTTATGTCAAAAACTAATACTAATTCAGTTCAAATTTAACGCTCCATATTTATCAAATAAAATCAATCAAAAACCAAACAAAATTCATGATTCAAACAGCATCGTTCAACATTCCAATGTTTGCCCTTACACTTGAAGAATCTTCCGAAACAATTTCGGGGGGGCAGCCAATTGCCTTCCCCTGAAAGAGTCTAAAGTGTTTTAAGCTGGGTAATTCAAACATCATGATTATTTTATGGGCCCGCAACATTCAAAACAACTTCCTCGTGCAAGTAGTAGGATCATCGCCATCGCCATCATCATCATCCATTGGGCCAGCGAGCACCCACAAACCAAACCAGACCACAGTAGGAAAGTTTATTTACCGAAACAAACAAGCTGAACTGAGCAAGAGCCAGTAGCAAAATACTATAGGCAAGTAGGTTAAGTTCGTTACTTGGAACGTTAGAGATGGGATGGGAAGGATGCTTCCCAAAAGCCTCGTCCAGCGAAAGCCCATTTGCATCGGTTGGATAGCTCGAAACTCATTGATGCATATCCTGGGGCTGGATGTTGCTTTCTGACTGCGGTCGTCGTTTTAGGAGGAGTGCATTTCTGCTTACAGCCAATCCTGAAATTCACCGGCGAAGGATTCTCTTTGGAAGGTTCGAGGCAAAACATCAAAATGGACCAACATGACCGGGGAGTACCGAGAGCCTTCTGAATTGAGCCCAGAATCCCTTAGACCACGACGACGTTATCCTTAAAGGTTCTGAAAAAGGGCGCACACCGGAAGGAGCAACACCGGCGAAAGTTTGGTTTGGTGGCGGCGATGTGGCGTCATTTATTTTTAACGAGCAAACCGGTGCTGCGGCCTCTTTTGATGATCGGGGTCTATAGTGTACAGAGTTCAGTTTTGAAAACAGCCGATAAGAAGCTGAGCTGAAAAATTAAATAGCAGCCGAAAGTGCAAAAGTGTATGTATTTATTTTGGTGAGAGTGGCCAGGTATGGTTGCATAGAAATGCATTCGGTTCAATGGTTGCAAATATTCTTGGTTGCATCCAATGTTTGGATCTGGGGCAAACATTCCTGGGCCATGTTGCACAAAATTTACGGCCGCAGCCTTTTTTGGGAAGAATGTTCGTTGCGGTCGTCCTGGGAAAGAGGTTAATATTATGATGATGATAACACAAAGATTATTAGTTTGAATTTAGATATATCACATGAAATATTAAAGAGAGCTGTGAAAGTTCTCTCCTACCTTTCTATTGTAATGGATAGTCGATAGTCAGTTAGTCAGTCGGCTAACAAACGAGCTAGCCAAGTAAGTTTTTAATCCGGTTGCCCACTGGTACTGCCTCCGAAATTCAAAATTGTAATTGAAAGGCGAGTTGAGAGGACATCCTGAAAGTTTCAATAGAAATTTCAAGCTAGTTATGAGGACAGCCTGAAAGTATCAATAGAAATTTCTAGCAAGTTAAGAGGACAGCTTGAAATTGGAAGGCAAGTTAAAGAACAGCATGAAAGCATCACTAGAAATTTCATGCGAGTTGAGCGGACAGCCCGAAAGTATCGATAGAAATTTCAAGCGAGTTGTGAGGACAGCTTGAAATTGATAGGCAAATTGAAGGACAGCATTAGCGTTTCGATAAAAATTTTATGCGAGTTGAGAGGAAAGTTTGAATTTGAAAGGCAAGTTTAAAGGACAGCGTTGAAGTATCAATACAAATTTCATGCGAGTTGACATGACAGCCTGAACCTATCGATAGAAATGTCAAGCGCGCTAAGGGGGCAGCTTAAAAACGAAAGGCGAGTTGAGATGACAGCTTGAAATTGGAAGGAGAATTAAGAGGACAGCTCGAAATTGAAAGGCGAGTTAAGAGGGCAGCTTGAAATCGGAAGGCGATTTGGGATGACAGCTTGAAATAGAAAGGCAAATTGAGAGGACAACCTGAACGTATCAATAGAAATAGCAAGCGAGTTGAGAGGACAGCTAGAAATTGAAAGGCGAGTTGAAAGAACAGCCTGAAAGCATCAATACAAATGTCATGCGAGTTGAGAGGACAGCCTGAACTTATCGATATATTACCCACCTTTGTCAGATGATATGAAGATAATAAACAATTATATATCGATAGAAAATTTAAAGCGAGTTGTGAGGCTTGAAAGTTTTTATAACAATTTCAAGCGAGTTGAGAAGACAGCATAAAATTGAAAAGCGAGTTGAGAGGACAGCCTGAAAGTAACAATAAAATTTTAAGCAAACTGAGAGGAAAGCTTGAAATCGAAAGGCAAGTAGTGAGGAAAGCATTAAAGCATCAATAGAAATTCCATGCGAGTTGAGAGGACAGCTTGAACGTATCGATAGAAGTTTCAAGAGAGTTGATATGACAGCTTGAAATTGAAATGCGAGTTGAGAGGACAGCTTGAAATTGGAAGGCGAGTTGAGAGGAAAGCTTGAAATTGAAAAGCGAGTTGAAAGGACAGCCTGAAAGTTTCAATAGCAGTTTCAATCGAGTTGAGAGGATAGCCTGAAAGTATTGATAGAAATTTCAAGCGAGTTGTGAGGACAGCTTTAAATTGGAAGGCGAGTTGAGAGAACAGAATGAAATTCAAAGGCGAGTTGAGAGGACAGCCTGAACGTATCGATAGAAATTTCAAGCGAGTTGAGAGGACAGCTTGACACTGAAAGGCGAGTTAAGAGCAGACTTGTAAACCATCGACATTTTCTCTGACAGTCGCACAGCCTGCTTTTATCAGTATCATTGTTCGTGCCATCAAACGAATGCGACCAAACACTTGCCGAACAGTCAACTACCATCAAACGAAACGACATTCAATCTTCTTTGTGTGATTGTCGAACGAAATTTCGTGTCTTGGTACACGAGAGCGATAATTTGATGGTCAAACGACCATAATTCACGACAGTTTACGACATCGCCTATCTCTTTTACGCAGCAGAACTTACTCAATTAGCAATTAGCAAATGCAATCTTTTCTATTCACTCCCTCCTGTTGAAAAAAAATCGCCACTCTGCAGCGCCGGGTGATGTTTGGATGTGTTGGTCGAACAATGTGGAATGATTATTTACGCAAGAGGGATGAAAGTCAAACGACTACCCACAACAAAGATCAAAATTTCATTTGACATTTTTTTGCTCTCCGATCAAACGATTGCGCTCTCCATGATTGTCACGAACGATGTGTTGTGGATGTCTCCGAAAAAATTCAAACGACGGTGACCACTTACAAGCCTGGTTAAGAGTACAACTTGGAATTGGAAGGCAAGTTGGGAAGCCAGCTTGAAATTGAAAGGCAAGTTGAGAGGACAGCCTGAAAGTTTCAATAGAAATTTCAATCGAGTTGTGAGGACAACTTGAAATTGGAAAGCGAGTTGGGAAGACAGCTTGAAATTGAAAGGCGAGTTAAGAGGACAGCTTGAAATTGAAGGGAAAGTTAAGGGGACAGCCTGAATATATCAATTGAAATTTCAAGCGAGTTGAAAAGACAGCCTAAAATTGAAAGGCGAGTTGAGAGGACAGCCTGAAAGTTTCAATAGCAAATTCAAATGACCTGAGAGGACAGCTTGAAATAGGAAGCCGAGTTGAGAGGACAGCTTGAAATTAGAAGTCGAGTTGGAAGGACAACCTGTAATAGAAAGGTAAGTTGAGAAGACAGCCTGAACGTAGCAAAAGGAATTTCAAGCGAGTTGAGATGACAGTTTGAAATTGAAAAGCGAGTTGAAGGGCAGCCTGAAAGCAGCAATAGAAATTTCATGCGAGTTGAGCAGACAGCCTGAACGTTGAACGTATCCATAGAAAATTGAAAGCGAGTTGTGAGAACAGCTTGAAATTGAAAGGCGAGTTGAAAGGACAGCATGATATCGGAAGGCGAGTTGAGAGACCAGCCTGAATCTAACAATAAAAATTTCAAGCGAGTGTAGGGGACAGCTTGAAATTGAAAGACCAGTTGAGAGGACAGCTTGAAATCGGTAGGCGAGTTAAAGGACACCCTTAGGTCATCAATAGAAATTTTGCATGCAAGTTGAGCGGCCAATCTGAAAGTATCGATAAAAATTTCAAGCGAGTTGTGAGGACGCTTGAAACTGGAAGGCGAGATGAGAGGACAGCCTGAAAGTTTTAATAGCAATTTTAAACGAATTGAGAGGACAGCTGGAAATTGAAAGGCGAGTTTGGAGGACAGTTTCAAAGTATCAATAGAAATTTCATGCGAACTGAGAGGACAGCCTGAAAGCATCAATAGAAATTTCATGCGAGATGAGAGGGCAGTCTAAACGATCGATAGAAATTTCAAGTGAGTAGAGAGGACAGCTTGAAATTGAAAGGCGAGTTGAGAGGACAGCCTGAACCTATCGATAGAAATATCAAGCGAGTTGAGAGGACAGCTTAAAAATGAAAGGCGAGTCGAGATGACAGCTTGAAATTGGAAGGTGAATTGGGAGGACAGCTTGAAATTGAAAGGCGAGTTGAGAGGACAGCTAGAAAAAGGAAGGCGAGCTGAGAGGACAGCCTGAGTCAATAGAAACTTCAAGTTGGTTGAGAGGACAGCTTGAAAGTTTCAATAGAAATTTTAAGCGAGTTGGGAGTACAACTTGAAAATTAAAGGTGAGTTGGGAGGACAGCTTGAAATCGGAAGGCGAGTTGAGAAGACAGTACCAAATCGGAAGTCGAGTTAAGAGGACATCTTGAAATTTAAAGGCAAGTTAAGAGGACAGCTTGAGGTTCTAAGGCAAGTTGAGAGGACAGCTTGAATCTGAAAGGCGAGTTGAACGGACAGCCTGAAAGTTTCAAACGAGTTGAGAGCACAGCTTGAAATTGAGAGGCGAGTTGGGAGGACAGCTTGAAAGATGCAATTGGATTTTCAAGCGAGTTCAGAGGACAACTTGAAAATGAAAGGTGAGTTGGGAAGACAGCTTGAAATCGGAAGGCGAGTTGAGAAGACAGTTCGAAATCGGAAGTCGAGTTGGGAGGATAGCTTGAAATTGCAAGGCTAATTGAAAGGACAGCCTGAAATCATCAATAGAAATTTTATGTGAGTTGAGAAGACAGCCTGAACGTATCGAAACGAATTTCAAACGAGTTGAAATTGAATGGCGAGTTGAAAAGGACAGCTTGAAAGCATCAATAAAAATTTCAACTGAGTTGAGTGCACAACTTGAAAATGGAAGGCGAATTAAGAGGGCAGTTGAAGAACTTTTTTTAATTGTGAACCAAACGGGTTGGTAGGACAGCTTAAGAAAAGATTAATTGAAAACTAAGCAAGACAGCTAAGAACGATTTATGGTTCGCATCGTGATCACAGCTTCAATATATATTAACTTCAAGGGAATTGAACCAACAAATTTTATATTTATAAAATAGATTTAGAAGGCAGCTTGAAAAAAATTGAAATTTAAAGCGAGTCGACAGGACAACTGGAAATTAGGAAAAAAAACAAATCGAGAGGACTTTTTGAATGTCCTATCAAATTTGAAATCAATTGGATTTGGAGAACAGCTTGAGAAATGATTCAATTATGTTGCGCTTCGGAAGGACAACTTGAAATGAGGAAAAAGCTTTTCGAGAGGGCAGTTTGAAGATTGCCTGTAATAAAAATGAACCACATGGCGTGTCGAGTTGGCAGCTCGGATATATTTATCAAAATTTGATACGAGCTGACAGGATACCTCAAGCAGAATTCTCCGAATTCGTAGGTCCCATTTCCCATCCTTGGAATGTAATTTTAAAGCTTTTCTTTGCTTTTTAATTCAATATTTTTGCGTCCTAGAAACACAATCATTTTTGAAGACTTTAAATCCTCAAATTTGATACGAAATGTATTTGTCCTCCCCAGGATCTAATATGTATATAAATTGAAAATATTAGGAGCTTGAAATTATAAACTAAATAACCTGTGGTTCACAATATAAATCCGTTTTTCTTTTTTCTACTTTTTAAAATATTCGTTTGGACCGAGTTTTAAATTCATATTTATTATAAATAGCTTAAAACAGGGATGAGCAACCCGCGGCCCGCAAGACCTTTTTGTGCGACCCGCGAAGCTTTTTTCACATTTTTATGCCTTAACTTCTTCTAAAATGGATTGATAGGAAAATTTATATGACTTTATCAAATACGCACTTATCTACATTTTCCCAACAATCATTCAGATTGTAAACCTTTTTTCAAGCATTTTAAGCATTGATTATGTTCTGTTCAATGTAAAAGTGCAATATTGTTTATTGGCATAACACAATATTGGTTTTTTTTTATTCAGGAAACATTTTTCCTAATTATTTAATTCCTTCCACTTTGAAAAGCATAATGCGTTAAAGTGAGAAAGAGCAGCTAAAAATCGAAAGCTATACATGATCAAAGGAATTCCGAATTCCGTTAGTGAAGTTATTATTTTTGTTTCAAGCAAAAACAAAGTTGTATGGTAAAAAATATGTTCAGTAGATTTTTTTTTAATTATTCTATCCAACTCGGCAAAAAGGCTTGTTCTGTAAGCATTCAAATACTGGCAAAAAATATAAAACCAAAACTAAAATAATTTTTATTTATGAATATTGACGAAAATTTTGAAAGTTTAATAATAAAGCCTGGGTGAACGTTTTTGGATATTTTTTTTATCAACATGGATTAGCCGGCAGCAAAAGATATCTGAAATTCTGTTACTCGATCCAAAAGGTCTTTGACGATTATCTGTGATGCTTTTTTTTTCAGAAATTTGATAGAACATTTTTAACCGAAATCGATAAATTGAGTTTTTTCACTTATAAATCGCATTTCACATTACCAAAGTCAAAATATAGCTTCAGAAATCCCATCCCAATTATATCTGAATAAGATTGGAAAATAAAAAAAATCTGATTCAAAATTTTAGAATTAAGAATGTAGTGCTTAAAAATATGTAAAATTGAACATTTTTCTGTGATTTCGACAACCTTGCACAACTTCAATTTTAAAAACGGGGTTTTAAAGTTTGGAGGATAAAAATCCAGGCTTTAATGACAAGTTTTAATTGTTGAAAAAAATCCCAGAAAGTCAATTAGCGAATGCTTAGAAGACGGTGTTTTTTTAAATATATATTTCTCTCACTTTTAGTTATCACTGTCTTAGCTCCAGAAGATTTTTTAATGAAAGTTTTAACATGAATGTTGTAAGAACTAATGATCATGAAGAAGTACTTGAGAGAATTAAAAAACATCAAATAATTAGTGATGTAATTTTTCAATATCAGTTATTTAAAAAGTCGTGTTGAATTTCTGATGTGAATTCTTTATACTTTTCCTTTTTCAGATTAGTTTTTGCCAAAAATGTTCAGTTATAAAAAATTTTGCGTCATTTTTTATAACAGAAAGTTTTGCGTAACTTAATCTGAAAAAGGAAATCTGGTTATTCTTAGAAATATTGTTATTTTGAGTGCGGCCCGCCGAGAAGATTTCAAATTTAAATTAGCCCGTTGGTCCAAAAGGTGCTAACCCCTGGCTTAAAACATTCGTAGTGGCGAATTTATGCTCAATTTTAGTCTGTTATTTTTACTAAATTGATAATTAGTGCTTACATTATTTTTTATTTCGATTTCGTAACAATGTTCAATAGCTCATTCAAATTTTCGAACCTTTCGTTTTCAACATAAGCATTCAATGATTAATTGAACCTATCATATTGTAAAAAAAAATTCAAATTGTAAATTTCAAAAATGAAACTGGAAGAATGTCAATACAAAGAATGATTCAAACTCTGATACTTCCGATACTCAATTATCTTCATTATTCTTCTTACCAATTAAATTCTATAATGTATTTTGATGCTCTTCCTAATAGATTTTTTTAAAGTGATTAACCTTTCTTTTGAAAATGAAGATAAAAACTTTAAATTTTAATAAAACTTTATTAATTAACATTTACTGAATTAGGAGTCTGAATCAAGGTTGCCGAAATACATTCTGTGTTTTTGAGAAAAAAAATCTGACTTTCTGTGATTTCACCCAAAAATTCTGTGATTGTTTTCTGTGATGCTATTTCTATTAATTTCATCGAACATTCATGGGAAATTGTTTTTTTTGACACATTAGGTGGGGAAAAAATAACTAACATCACCAATCTTATCATACTTTTCGAAATCAATGTTAAAATTCTTATTTTTATAATAGCAAAAAAAAAAATTATAATTCTGGAAATCCATTAAAAACTAAAAAGAATCTGTGAAATCTGTGAATATTTCACAATTTCGTGTTCTGTGACACAGATTCTGTGATGAAAATTTGTTAAAAATTCTGTGAAATTACAAATTTTTCTGTGATTTTAGCAACCTTGGTCTGAACACGAATTATCCTTTTCATAGTTAATTTGACATATTTTTATATTAATTTTTGAAACCTGATGTTAACTTACGCATCTTAATATCAGTTTCCAATTTTAAATTGTGCATCCGATTTTATATTTGGATTCAAAGCTGTTTCTTGCGTGTTGCGTATTAAAATTATGATTTAATTTTGAGGTTGCAAGAATTTGCTGAAAAATCTGGTCCCCTTTTCATGGTTTTAATCAAATTATTTTTAGGTTGTTTCCCCAAATTTTCCCGGATATTGTCCGGTTTTAGGTTGAATATTTTTAAATCAAATATCGTCAAAATCGTGCAATATCTCAGCAAATTTGGGAAAAAACAAGGAACAATTCAATAAAAACCATGAAAAGTAACGCCTAAAATCATATTTTTATAGAAACACATCCATATTTCATTGTCTCTTTGGCTATCGAAAAATGGTTCCAGATTATATTAATTAAATTAGCTGAAAAATTGGTTTTCAGACGCATAGATAGAAAATAATAATTAGGTACTTAATTTGAGTTTTCTATTCGGTTTTTGCAAATAATGCAAATAATTTTTCAACGGAATATTATTTATTTTTAATTTTAATTTTGATTTTAAATTTGCATTTATTTCCTAGGGTGCCTGAAAATTTGTTTCAAACTTGTAAACCTCATTTTGAATGATAAATCAATGATTTCTGCATTGATTTGAAATTTTAATTCTTTTTTTCTAGTTCTTTTTCTATTTCTTTTCTTATCTTTTTTCTAATTTTTTGGGTAAAATTTGAACCTTATCTTAACAAGTATGATGGAGTTGAAAATCAGTTTCCTTAATAAGGCTGGAACAAATATAAATTTCTTCTTTTGTCCCCTCCCCCTTCGAAATTTCCAAAAAACCTGAAGGGGGAAATAAATAAAGTTTGAAGTTATTCATGTAAATTTCGAAATAAATCCAATATCTGAATGATTACAAGACCAAAGAACAAATTTAAGAAGATGGGAGTTATTTCACCTTTTGCTTTCTTGATTTGATTGAATTATTCGATAAAAAAATACTTGATTTATAGCTTTTGTGCAACGATATAGTATGCAATTTTGTTGCATACAAGCTTTCGTGCAATTTATTCCAATTCATTTGTTTTTCGCATTATTTTTTATTGTCCCCCCTTGAGATGTTTCAACTCCGAGTGACAAAAGAAAGATTTGAAATTTGTTCCGGCTCAACTGGGCATTTTTGGTAACGTTGTTATTTATCGCTAATTTTGAGCATCGAAACCCCCCACCCCCTTATGAAAGAATCCTTCGCACGGGGCCTGTTCAAAGGCAAATTCATTCTCATCATTGTTAAATCACTTACCTTTTGCGCTATTCTAAATCCATGAGTCAATAACATGGTATTATAGTAAAATTCCCTGGCTTCAAGTTTGTCCAAGACAGAGAAGAGAAAAGAGTTTAAATGTTTGCTCAGAGAAGAGAAAATAGTTTTAATTTGCCTAACAGAGTGATTCTTATTTATAAAATTAAAAAATCTAATAATACTTCTCATTGCTGATTTTACCCAGCCCAGATATAGTATCCTGCTGACTAAGCTATTGATTATAGAGTATTGATATGTTCAACATAGGTTTTTTCTGTTGACAATTTAATCTTTTGTATAAATTTGGTCAGAATTGTCTGAAGTAAAGAGCATTTATGGGATCTTAGTATGAAAAAATATATTTTGTTTTTCTTTAAAAGTGAGTGATTCAGTAATTGGGGTTGAAATGAAAGGTGAAAGATGCGGAGATGCTTTTTATAAATAAAATTAATCCACCAGATATCAGCGTGTTAAGAGTAAGCTTTCTAGATTTTTTTTGCGAGGTATCTGGGCCGGTAAAATCTGGGTATCGAATTTAAAATAATCAGTTCAAAAACAAAGCCATTACCGGCCAAATCCGGTAATAAATTTTGCAAATTCTTTTGAAAATGGAAGAGCGAAGGTGAAATATAAACACATGAAAATGTATTTTAAATCAAAGCACATCAGTGGCTTTTGCAAGTTTATTTCGATGAAGCAAGCTGAACAATTTTATTTCACGCATAAATCATAATTTTTTAAACTAAATTTAAGTTTTTCGTTTATATTTTTCAAAAAAAATGTATAAATCCGGACAAAAACCGAGATTTTTGAGAATGTAAAGTATTTCTTGCAAGAAAAATTGAAGCTCGTGGACAAAAAAGTTCAAGACCGGTTTAAAAACCTTCTAACTTTATTTTATTCTATTCTTATGTTCTTTTTAAGAAACCATGTAAATTTTTTTTACTGGTTTGATTTGGTAACCCTAGTCAAATGTGGACTGTTTTTTGTTATCGGCGTTAATGTTCTATTCATCGGCGTTAATTTTTGATTTTTCTGTTATCACTCATATTAAATATTAAACTTTGATGGCACCTCGGAAGGTTTAAAAAAAATGTGTCCACCTTTAAGTTATCAATCATTTTTAACAATCATTTTTCTTTTACCTATCGTTAAAAATGGTTTTTGAAATAAAATAAGTTCATATGATGAGTATTGAAGCAGGGAAGAATGCCTCCTGAGGAGTTAAAATCAGTTTTAAAAAAGAGTCAGCATTAAACAACGATTTAATCCAAAAAAAAGACCAAGTGATGAATCATCTGCGAGGATGAAAATCCCGGAAAAAAAACAACTACAAAAATTCAAATAAACTATACAGCTGGAAGATCCCGACTGAATTCAACTGCATTTCATCAATTCCATATATTACATAACACAAAGCATCGTCCGGAGGATGTTTTCCCGAAAAACCATCATCACGAATGGACAACGGATAGTTTCTAACCACCATATATTTTTTCTTCATTTCTCCCCTTCACAACACACAAATGAGATTTGTTCCACTGGGACCGCGCGCGTTATTGCATTCAAACCAGATCGAGCTTCATACCCGGTGAAATTAAATTAGTTTTCGAACATTTCTCAGATTTCTTTCGGTTGCGGTGTATCAGCAGCAGATTTCTAGCAACCCGAACACCTTTTTGGATCGGTTATTTAGAGCACATAAATGTCCGATGTTTGTTGCTATTCCTTGCATTTATGGGACAGTTATGCATCGTATGGAAACTTAAATCTGGAGCAACTAATCGGAACTGAAAGTACGAACTCGGTTTGCTTATGTTTGGTCATTGGTCGGACTAATTTATGCTTTATAGAGAGCGTTCTCTCTCCGGCGAACGAATGGGTAAAAGTTGGACAGTTTATCCTTTTTCCGGGCGTTTCATCCGAGTGGTTTCGGTTGGTTGGAACAGAAACCGTGGAGGAAGAGCCAGGAGTTGTAAAGTTTCACCACACCCCGTTTAAAGTTTAATGTTTTTCCCAAGTGAGTTGTTTAATTAGTGCCGCGCTGACGTTGAAAATTTATGAATATTTGAATGCACACTACAGCTCCGGGATCGATCTAACCTGTGTCCAAATCGTTCATATCAGTTTGTTATGAGCTGGTAGAAAATTAATTTTTAAAATTATTTGTTTTTTTTTGTTTGAAGTGTAGAAAGACAGGGATTAGAGCATTTCTCTAATCCTCCAAGTTAACATGTTTTGAAAGCGATAAAAGCAGTGCGCTTATATTTGAAAATAACCTGATTCAAAGCTAAATTATATGATAAGAAAACTTTGTTTAGAAAAATTTGACTGAATTTGCGACGTTTCAACTTAGTTTTGAGTGGTAACGGCCTGGAGTGTTGGAGAATTTTGAATCGAGATGGCGTAATTGGTTCCGGCTACGTCGATTAAAAGCTGATACGGTCAAAATTTCTTCAATTTCAACTGGACGTATTTCTTTCAATATTGCATTAAAAAAACCTGAACACCCCTCATTTTGAAGGTGTGTGTAGAATGTTGCTCCTATTTTGATTTTGGAATTCACTCTTCAGTTGTCAAAATGCCGTCCAAGCTACTCGCACGCAAATCTGGCAAAATCGCTAAAAGTTGCCAAATCAACCGTTACAAATGTAATTGAAGTGTTCGGGGAACGTTTGTCGACAGCCGGGAAGTCTGGATCGGGGGGGAAATCGAAAACCGGAAGCCGCTGAGACGACAAAGAGAGTTGTCGGTAGTTTCAAGCGAAACCCTAACCTCTCTCTCCGAGATGCCGCAAATAAGCTGTGTGCATCGTCTACAACCGTGCATCGAGCCAAAAAACGAGCCGGACTATCGACTTACAAGAAGGTAGTGACTCCAAATCGCGATGATAAACAAAATACGACGGCCAAAGCGCGATCCCGGAAGCTGTACACGACGATGCTGACGGAGTTTGACTGCGTGGTAATGGACGATGAAACCTACGTCAAAGCCGACTACAAGCAGCTTCCGAGACAGGAGTTATATACGGCAAAAGGAAGGGGAAAGGTAGCAGATATTTTCAAGCACATGAAACTGTCGAAGTTCGCGAAGAAATATCTGGTTTGGCTTGAAAAGCAGCATTTTTATTGCTTCCGGGACTGTCAACCAAGAAATTTACGTGAAAGAGTGTTTGAATAAACGTCTGCTGCCTTTCCTGAAGACGCACGGTTGTTCCGTACTGTTTTGGCCGGATTTGGCATCTTGCCATTACGGTAAAAAGGCCATGGAGTGGTACGCCGCCAACAACGTGCAGGTGGTTCCCAAGGACAAGAATCCTCCCAACACGCCAGTGCTCCGCCCATTTGAAAAATACTGGGCTATTGTCAAGCGGAACCTAAAGAAGACAAAAAAACTGCTAAGGACGAGCAGCAGTTCAAGGCAAACTGGCTTTCTGCGGCAAAGAAGGTGGACAAGGTGGCTGTACAAAATCTGATGGCAGGGGTTAAGCGTAAGGCCCGGCAATTCGGATTTGGAAAAGCGGAAGCCTAACTGAATATTTTTCCTGAATTTTATACTAATTAAACATGAAAAAGAAATTTAATTTGATTTTTTAAATAAAAGATTTAACCGATTTACACGCGTTTTCCCTTGACCAAATTTTGACCGTATCACCCTTTAAGAAGGAGAGACTGGAAAAGCGCAGATTTTTAAGGCTGCTGATATGATTGTTCCTCCGGTGATAAGACGTAGAAACTATTGTGTTTTGGATCGGTCTTCCGGTGGAAAAAAAACGGATTGGCTAATTTAGGATGCGCAGATTTTTAAGGCTGGTGCTGCTGATTGTTTGTTTTGAATCCGATTTCCGGTGGAAAAGGCGGATTGGCTTAGAAAACGCAGATTTTTTAGGCTGCTGCTGCTGATAGTTTGTTTTTTAATCGCCTTCCGGTGAAAAAGACGGCTTGGCTCAGAAAGCTCCGATTTTAAGGTTGCTGCTGCTGATTGTTTGTTTTGAATCGAATTTACGATGGAAAAGCCAGTTTGGCTTGGGAAACCCAGATTTTTAAGATTGTTTGTTTGTTTTGAATCAGATTTCGGGTGGAAAAGACGGAATTTTTTTGAATCGGCTTTTCTTTAGGAAAAGCGGATTTGCATAGAAAACGCAGCTTATTAAGGGTGCTGCTGCTGATTTTTTTTGTTTTGAATCGGATTTCCGGTGGAAAAGATGGATTTGCTTAGGAAGCGCAGATTTTAAGGCTGATGCTGATTTTTTGTTGAATCAGCCAACTGGTGGAAAAGATGGATTGGCTTAGGATGCAAAGATTTCAAAGGCTGCTGCTGCTGATTGTATGTTTTGAATGGTTGGTCTGATGAAAAAGACGGTTTGGCTTAGGAAGCGCAGTTTAAAGGCTGCTGCTGCTGATTGTTTGTTTTGAATCAGCCTTCCGGTGGAGGAGACGATTTGGCTTGGGAAACGCAGATTTTTATGGCTGATTGTTTGTTTTGAATCGGATTTCTGGTGGAAAAGTCGAATTGGCTTAGAAAACGCAGATTTTTAAGGCCAATGCTGCTGATTGTTTGTCTTGAATTGACCTTCTGATAAAAAAGACGGGTTGGCTTAGGAAACGCTGATATTCAAGGCTGCTGCTGTTGATTGTTTGTTTTGAATCGGATTTCGAGTGAAAAAGACAGGTTGGCTGAGGAAGCACAGATTTTAAGGATGCTGCTGCTGATTATTTGTTTTCGAATCGGCATTTCGGTGAAAAAGACGGCTTGGCTTAGGAAGCTTACGTGTTTAAGGCTGCTGCTGCTGATTATTTGTTTTGGAATCGGCTTTCCGGTGGAAAAGAAGGATTTGCTTAGGATGCGCAGACTTTTAAGACTGCTGCTACTGATGGTTTGTTTTTAAACCGGCTTTCTGGTGGAAAAGACTGACTGGTTTAGGAAGCGCATACTTTCAAGGCTGCTGCTGTTGATTTTTTTGGAATCTGCTTTCCGATGGAGAAGACGGATTTGCTTAGGAAGCACAGGTTTTCAAGGCTGCTGCTGTTGATTGTTTGTTTTCGAACCGACTTTTCGGTGAAAAAGAGGGGTTGGTTTAGAAGCGCAGATTTTCAAAGCTGCTGCTGCTGATTGTTTATTTTCGAACCAGCTTTCCGGTGGAAAAGACGAATTGGCTTGAGAAGCACAGATTTTCAAGGCTGTTTCTGCTGTTTGTTTGTTTTTGAACCGGTTTTCCGATGGAAAGACGAGTTTGCTAGAAAATCGCAGACTTTGAAGGATGCTGCTGTTGGTTGTTTGTTTTGAACCGGTTTTCCGGTGGAAAAGACTGATTAGCTTCGGAAGCGCTGATTTTTAAAGCTGCTGATTTTTTGTTTTTGAACCGGCTTTTCGGTAGAACAGATGGATTGGCTTAGGAAGCGCAAATTTTAAAAGCTGCAGCTGCTGATTGTTTATTTTGAATCGGCTTCTCGGCGGAAAAGACGGATTGGCTTGATAAGCGCAGATTTTTAAGGCTGATGCTGCTGATTGTTTGTTTTTGAAGCGGCTTTCCGGTTTAAAAGACGAATTGGCTTAGGAAGC